>NC_061528.1:14800000-14932500 GCF_022379125.1 Scophthalmus maximus | reverse complement strand
TTTGCGCTTGGTATGAACATGACTCCAATTGAATAAAAACCCTGCTCCGTACTTGCTTGATGGTCAAACATGCAACTGTATTCCCTACAAGTTTGCAATAGCAACGGAAAAGGTGATGGTGTGTCAATGTCTTTAAACAATTATCTCCTTTCATAACAAACTGAAATTATATTTGAGATACATCCATAGTCATTTCAGGTCTCTTACAAGCATCACACAGCTGGTTGTCCTCCATTTATTCACTCATGACAACACACGTACGCACACACACGCACCATACAATAGCAGCCGCTGATGTGTACAGATCAATGATTCCAGAAACACAGTGAGGAAACAAATCAATTATTGTTTAAACACATGGCTTCAATGTCCAGGAATCAATAAATGAGATGTGTTACATTGTAGATGCTCTGTAGAGCTCAGAAATTCATTTTTGTCTGGTTTTTTTTTACCTTCGGACAGCAGATCTACATAATGACCCAGTTTGAATCACTGCTGCCGTTCTGTTACTGAAAAGTGAACCTCAGAATTAAAATCTTATTTACTGGAAAAGAGAATATGACAATGGGAATGTGAATATGTTCCAGCTGAACGGGTATATTTTGTCTCAGCTCTTTGTGTTTACACATTGAATGCCATTTTCATTTCTACTGAGAGCTGAAAGGAACATGTGTCTCTCATGTATCAATTATTACTCCAATATACACTACAGTATTGTACAGTATCTGCCCGTGATAAATAATGTCATATTGCAACCAGAATTGTGTGTAATTCATCATGTCATTGTTGCTCCACATAGCTCATCCTATAAATAATTAAAAAACAAACAATTACCTGTTTTTCAATGAACTTTTTTTGTCCCGTGTAAATTGCAGTTTGTCTTGCAGTTTTACACACATTAATACATTTCAGAAGAGAAATGTAATGGAAACAACCACATTACAGGTCTCATTTGAAAAAGAGATGAAAGTGAAGCATTGAACACATCAAATCAAAATGTATTAAATGAAAAGAGATGGTGTGAAACTGACGCTGAAGAAGAAGGAGTTATTAAAAGATTTAATTAAGAGCAGAATGAATAGAGTGCCAAGTTGAACAGCTAACTTGCCGTTTGGTTTTATTGTCATCTTAAAAAAGCATTGCTATATAACTTATTGTGCACACTGACAAACAAATGTCCTGTACATTCGTTTTAACTCATTTCCCTGGTTTTGTAGATTATTATTGGGAAATTGTGTGCCATAATGGGAACGTTTTGCACGTACATGACGTGCTGCAACAGAAGTGAAAAAAAAGAAGAGACACACTGTTGTACCTCTGTGTATAATTGCTGTGTATAGAATGCCACATTCTGGATATCTTTGGTTTGGAATATGAAGTGACAACATGATGAAATGCTCTAACACAGTAGTTTCTTCACCGTCATGCTGTCACTCAAATTGTGGCAGAATTGCCCATGATTGCATTTGAAATGCAAAACAAGGAAAGCATGTTGGGGCAGGAGGGCTGCTGAGTTGCCAGCAGTTTGCAAAGTAATGCATACTTCATCCTATTAGATCTTCCTAAATGTACAGCTTTATTAGAATGGCAGCACACAGCAGGCAGCCATCTCCTGTATCTGGTTCCTCCTATCAGGACACGCCCAGTCGTATCATTAATTACTCCTCTAAATCCCAAGGGTTCATGCAGGCGGCCACGGATCATATTTGATAAATTGCATTAAACAAAGCAAGAAACACTAGTGATTTTTGCCTTCGGTTCGTCATGTTTTCCTGACTGCAGGCAGGATGTGCACGGTGTTATTTATCAGAAGCCTCCTATCTGTGATGTCTAGTTCCAAGCAGAACAGCAGGTGATGAAGTTGACACCCAGGAAACTCGGTTGAATCATGCAATGGAGCAGCTGCCCTTCAGCAATTACAGTTATGAAGCCATAAATCAGAGCTTAATAGGAGAGAGAGAGCGGAGAAAAGCTAAAAGACGTGCTACCTCAGTGGAATTGTGTCCTCGTGTATTTCACCAGTTAATTTTTTAAAAGAATTCCTCAGACCTACATCTCTGAAGTGCATTTTTATTTGACCAGTATTTTCAAACGGCTTTCAGGATTTTGGCTCAGAACCTATGTCAGAAATGTCTTCAAATAGGATAACTTCTGATAGTTGAATAGGCGTGCATTTATGGTGCAATTTATGAAATTTGTTCATTTGTAATCCATGAAATATTCTTCTGAATGGATTAAAGAGCCCATAGTATGCTAAGTTACAAATCACTGTCTCTGAAGAGCCAGAAATGCCTCGTTAGCACTCCGGGTATTTTTTTCCATGAAGCGTCTGCGTCTCCAAGTAAAATGCCCTGTTACATTTAGTTTTCACTTAAACGTAGAGAAATTAAACCATTATGTGACCTAAGGAATATGAGAGATACAGAATAATAACTAAACACGGTGAAACATTCTTCTCCAGCGTTATTTGCAGAGGTTTGGGTCGATCTGCTAGTTCATTCCGGCCATCAATTTGATATCGAGGATCTCAACGTTGTAGAGCATAACCTACGCCATTGTAACAGTGGCTCAAGGGTGATGACCAGGAAGCCTTTTTGGGAGGTGTTTCAGACAGTGTGTGAAAAGAGGTACTGCAGCAATATACGGTATGAGACAAATGTACCTAACATTACAGCATGTTTTAGTAGACCGCAACAATTTAAATTGGTAAAAATATGTAGACTTTATTACTTTTTTTAATGAACCAATATTGATTCATTAAATTCTGATCACAATCTTTAATATATGCCTTTTACAGTCTATGACTTTGAGCTTCAACCCCGCTAGTGTTTGCATGGCCAGTCTTTTTAGATCAGGCCACATGAGAGACAAAAAACATGGTCGAAGCTTCTCCACTGAGGGCCAAGCCGAACAAACCCCACTAGAGAAGGCATTTTTGATGAAGGTACCATCCAGTTCTCCATGTGCCCAATTAGGTACGTCTCATTTATTCGGCTGCCTGGGGATTCAATTCATAATCTGAAGTTGTTGTTTGTAATACATCGAAGATGTGACCAGCATTGATGGTTCATAAATAAGCATTTCTTTCTTTCCTATTCAGGGTAGTTCATGTGACAGAGCATACTGACTCCGCACTTACGGTAAGAACTTGTTGGTCATGTTTAATAAAAATTACATTACAGAATCTTTCTCAGAGAATCTCTTGCATATCAAATCAATATTTGGTATTGTTACTGAAATTGGTCAGATGTGCCAAAGGCTGGACTCAAATTAGCTGAACGAATCACAGACAAGTTATGTGCAGAGGACTTGGCTGACCGAACGAAGAAAAAGAATATCAAACCGGAGCTTAATTTTGGTTTAATGATTTCCTAAACCTAACCCTGAGTGACATTAACAGTGATGTACAGTAGTAACTAAGTAAATATTGGACTGCAAGATCAAGATCTAATATTTTGGTTGAAAGCAAATGCATGGTCTATGACGTGTTCAGTATCAATGTATTTGTGACTTGCCAAATGTGTAAATTAAAAACAAATCGTTATTACATCACTAAAAAACCATAAACCGGTCACAATTACACTCCTGTGTTTCCCGTTGGGGTTTATCTGCATATAAATGTAGAGTCAATTCTAGGAGCTAGGTTTGAAATAATGGCACATTACATACCTCAGTGTTTGTAATTGTTACACCACAGTCTTAATCGACTCCTAATCTAATAATACTACTACAACTTGTAGTAATAATAATAATAATAATAAAGGATTACATCTACAAAATGTCTCGCAGAAAATATGCACGGTAGGTAGAGGCCTGCGAAAGGGATGCTGGTGCTCCCAGTGCTTCTCCGGCTGGCTGTGGAAGTCCTCCGAGTGGAGGTTGGGATAAACAAAGGTTAATCCTCTCAGACAAGCGGAGGAGAACAGTTCCAGTCTGACAGGCCTCCTGTTCATTCACCAATGCCTGTGGTACCTGGGGGCAACCCCCCCCCCCCCAACCCCCCCACCCTGTCTCTTCGTAAAGTCTATTTGCTCAAACAAGGATAGACGTTTGCTGCCCGGGAGTGAATGTAAATGCAGTGAGGAATTTTTGCTGTGAAATTCAGGCGTTTCATTTTAATCTTTGTCATTTCTGTTCACCTTGAGCATCGGCCGTGAAGCAACTGTTTTTGATTTTCAAAGCGCATTTAAATAGAAAGATACTTGACAATCCTTTATGATATTTGTGAAGAAAATGGATGTTTGGAATGCCAGACGGTTCACATTTTTTCCAAAATAGAGGAACTTGCTTATAGATTTACTGTCATACTGAAGTTTGTTGGATGCCACTGATTGCATGAAAGCATGTGGACGTGATTCAGAGGAAGGGCTGCTCTGTATCCTTTGGATTGGTAGTGTGAGATGGCAGGAAGAGGTGGAGTCTTCAGATGGTTGAGATTTTAATCTTCTTCTCAAGAATGCAGCCGTACTGGAGAGAATTAATGTACACCTGCCCAAGAAGTGTTCATGATGTGATTCAGACCACCTCAGAACATTCCAGTTTGAAATCCATGCCACATGCATTTACATCTGATACAAACACGTTTGTTTCTCCTATTTGGACAAGATAACCAGATACGGTATAAATCACTTGTAAACGGGATACCATATACAGTATATCTTACTTTAAAATAATGAACTTTGACAAAGTGTAAAAAAGAATGCCTCATTACTTAGTTCTGTGAATTTAGAATTGCACTAGAAAACATCAGGGGCCTTTGTTATTATATATATAAAAAAAAAAATCTGTGTTTTAAAGGAATTTGCAAAATATAAAGGCTTACTGCAAATTGATTTTGTTCTCTACACACAAAGGTTTTGAGTGTGTGTCTTGGTGACGGACCCACAGCTGAAAACCAGCTGCGCTCTCAAGTCTTATTTATCACTCCTTTCACATTTTCATATTTAATATGTTCACACATCTGCTTTTCTGTGTGTCACATCTCACTGTCCGTCATGAGAAAGAAGGCTTGCCGATCATCCGTCTGGTTAGTTCTACATGGCTGCCACCGGTAAATGGTAATGATCTATCTCATGATTATCAAAAAATATTCCCATGGCAAATTGATTATGGATGTCAGAGAAACAGTTGCCCATCAATGCCATCTAAATGTAAAGAAGCTGTAAGATAAACCCTTTCAAAACGAGTGTTCTGGGGCTTCGATGGAACAGGCGTTCTCCGCTTGCTCACCCCTCCCGGGTGGCAGGGGCAGGTCAAGGGCTCTGATTGTCAGTGTTTATTAATGGGCCCTGCTGAGGGTAGTGACAGCAGGGTGATCTCTGTGATGATGATGTCTTATTGCTTTCCATGAGCGCCTCAGGTACATACATATTTATGATGCACCGCCACCTTGACGCCAGCTCGAAATATCTGTTTAACACCCACCACAGTCAGATGCCTACCAAAGCAGAGCCAGAGCAGAAATGACCCTCTAGCGCTAATAGCACCAGTGCGACGTTAACATTACCAAGCCCCAGAATGAATTTCCTGCTCAATTTACATTTAAAAATATGAAAATCGGTTTGACTGTGTGTGTAGTTTGGTCAGACTGTTGGGGGGAAAAAAGGAAAACGTCACTGAAGAGAAACCACCGTGACAACATCCACCGTACTATAAATTTCCACAGCACCGATGTCAGCACTTCGTGTTAATCAGATGGCTTTTTGACCACCAATTGAATTAATTAGAACTAATTTGTATGACAGATTGATTTGCGACGATGCTCGCGTACATATTAAATATTAACTGCGAGCACTTCCCCAGAGACAGCTGGGATTTTAAAGGGCAACTCATACACAGTCATTTGTTTGATTAATTTTGGGCCACTCATGTTGAGAAGACGGATTTGTTTTACCTACTTATTCCTGTGGTCACAGATTACAAGTCACCTCTATCCTAGCCTCACGTTTTTTTTACCCTCAGCAACTTAGTTTCTAGTCAGCAGGATTCAGGTGTCATTCTCTGCTTCAGTCCCGTTTACTGTCCACTCTGACGATCACTTTGTTTGAAAGACACGCAACAAACAAGCAAGACAACGGTGACTAGTACAGGTTTCCCAGTATATATATTTCAGAACAATTGGAAAACATATTGATGAGTCTCTTCATCCCTTGCATTTGAATTTGATACGTGACTCTAATGCTGAATTGATTTTTGAATAATTGCTGAGTCATTTATCAATTAATAACTCCAACTGTATCCCTGCATACTGTAACTGCTAGACATGAAAAGACATTTAAAGGCATCACCATGACGCTGAAACATTTTTCACAAAGCATTTTCAGATATTTCATTGAACGGATAATTAATTGATTTATTTAGTCATCGCACTAATCGATACCAATCCAAAAATAAAAACACAAAGCAGCTCCATCACTACATGATTTCAGACCTTTGCACAAAACGTTAATAGGGCAAAAACAAGAGCCTGTTGTCATGAAAGACATTAAGCGACATGCTAGCGGGGTTTCTGGCCACCATTTTGTTCACGGTGTATCATAAAGGCACCAGTGGTTCATGTGGATTAATCTTTTAGTCAAAGCAAAGCTTTCTCGAGGGCCATCATTTGGCACGTGATGTCCCTCTCTGGTTTGGTATTAGTAGCACACGATTCGATCTGGGCTTTTAAAACAAACGGTATATCATCCTTCATACCTCTTCTTTTTTTTCTTTTCTTTTTTTTAAAAACAGAAAATGTTTCTCCCCTCTGCAAATAAGTTGTAGGATTTATCCAGCGCGCAGTTCGCTGTGATTTGTGATGACGGGAGTCGAATATTACGCTGATACTGTATGGCAGTGTAAATCCACCGCCTCATCTCTGCTCCTACTGTCAAATGTATTCTGAAGTTGTATTTCAGCCATGTCCCCTCAGCACTGAGCTCAGTGAATAGAGAAATAATGAGTGCTGTCTCGAGACAATGTCACTATTATTTTAGATCCCCCAAATCTCTCCCTCTCTCTCTGTCTATATGCACTTTCTTTCTCCTACACCTTCCCCAGATTCTCACTGCAAATCTGGCTCCGTTCCCTCAATGCCAAGTCACACCCCCACCTCTCACAGTTGATTTGTTTGTCTCTCCTCCCCCTCCTTTTGTGAGCCGCACCATTAAGATCCTGTCATTTGTTGAGTATGTGCGGACTATTCAAAGGCGTCTGGGAAGAGGGGTTGTAGTCAATCCGTGGGATGCTGCTTTAAAGACATTAGGTGGATTAACAGCTAATCCAAGAGCAGACTGGGCACATCACGTTATCTGCTTTGGTGTTATCCAGTTATCTTTACTGTGCTGTGTCACAACAGCATGTCACACATTGATAAACGGTCACAACCACTTTGCATCGATAAAAGTCGTGCATTGTCTGTGTGCACATTTCAGAGTCCCCCATCAATGCATCGACTGGGAGAGGACGGAGGTTTTCACCCAGTCTCTGGACTCAAACATCACATGGCTGAATACTGTGATTTCCATGTTGAAAAATCCCTTTTCACCAGACATTTTTACTTTTTGGTCAGCACTGTTTTGGCACCAAACTCCCCGCGCGCGTTGAATATCATTTAAAGGCATAGTTATTTAATGTTATATTTCCATAAAGTAGTTGGACTCGCGGACACGCAAGAGATTTTAAAGGAGAACAAAACACCCTGACTTTTATTTCTCAGTAGCCTGTGTCAAGTTAAAACAACAAAGCATATTATCTTTAATTGCGATGATCCCTGCCTCTGAAATGCCCTCTTTCAAACCTCCAGCGTGTAACACAGACACTGTGTCAAGTTTGTCAACTTTTAAGCCCAATCAGAAGTTGCTCTCTGACATGCACCGAAGTCCAGACACTGTCATGAAATGTTCCGGAGGCGCTGTATGTGCGAACCCAAATGTCCGCAAATGTTGCTCCGGACATTTTCCGCAACCTTTCCTGCCAGGCCTACTGTCCGAGTGAGCCCTGCATGTGAGAGTACAGCAGGAAAACTCACACTGAGCGTGTTGATGACGCCGTTGTCCTGCCTTCAGCGTGCTCCACCCAGACGCCACAGAATGTTCCTGCTCCTGTGGTCGCATCCGACTCCGACCATCTCCCGCTGCATTTGTGTCCAAAATGTCCAGACCCAATTTTCTGGTCATTCCCCAGAATTCATGTCTGAAAAAACGGCGTGAGATAATCCTGATGACATCATCAGCGATATGTGTCTCAGCTTTCCTTCCAGATCAGCGCACGACATACGACTGATTTCACAGGCTGGGCAGTGCTCCTTGTGACAGCTGAACTAAACTTCATATTTAAAATGTACAGAATGTACACACGTTGAAATCTCCGATATAATTGTTTGTGTTATTGTGATCTTTTCCGAGGATTCAGATGGCAAACGTTTCAGCATCGGCTAACATTGCTGTGTCCCTTTTGATCCAACCTGTCGGAGCCGGGAGACATTTTTAAATCCTGCACATACTGTTTATGCATTAATATGGGATTTATCCTACAAAGTTCAGAATGTGTATGCAAAAAAAATCACATGGGTTGTTTTTCTTTCTCTTGCCAGTGGCTCGCATGTCGGTGAAGATTGACAGAGTGGCATTAAAGGTAGCCCGACGGCAAATAACTACTGCCCAGCTGCCCCGCCTCCCCCACAATATCTCAGGTTCAGAATAGACTACACATTGTTAGATACATTAACGGTGAATTCATCATTCTGCCAGATGTTGAAGGATCACCTGAATACATATTTGTTACTTGGAAAAGAGAATGTGATTCAGTCATGCACCTGGGAAAAAAAACATCCAATTATTCTCGCTGAGGTATACGCAGTTATATTTCTTTACCTGTGTTAGGATACTGTGTTCTCTCAGCCTCTGTTTTACCAAGTGCCAGGTTTAGAATGTGTTGTCTTACAGTAAATAGAACCGTATAGTTTCTATTCTTAATTGTTGCTGCCTAACTCATATACATACATAGCATTTACCAGTGGATAGTTGGCAGGGACACTTTTTTTTTCAGTGAATATAATAGACGGTGATAGGTTATTGTTTTCACAAATATGTTCTTAATGAGACTCAACTTTTTTGGGGGGGTTAAATCTTTGTGTCAAGAGTACAAACTGTATCTGCGCAGAGGGTTATGCTTCAAAAGAAAGGGTCCTCATTGCTGTTTTTGAAATGCCGTGCATCCAAGGCGTGAGGCAGATCTGTGCCTGGAAACAGTACATTTCCACTGTGGCACTCTCGTACTACAACCCACAGCTGATCGCGGCGTTAAATATGTAAAAATAAACCGAATCTTGCCTCCGTGAAACACTCCGTCCAACTATCAGGAGGATTACCCCCCTGATGAAAGTGACTTTGAGTGATATCATTCACTGGCACAAACAAAAGGTAATTTAGTTCCTGCCTTATTTTGCTTGTTTTAGTGTAACCTAAGGCTACTTGGAATGGATCTATCCAAGTCCCCTAACTTAATCTGCCATTTATAGGCTGAGTGGTGAGGGGAGGCGGCGTGCATTGCAATTGAACACAAAAGTAACCAAGGAAACCATAATGGTTTAAGCGTGGAAAATTGGTTAAAACTCATTTATCTGTTATGTGAGTTGCGGAGATGGTTGAGGTAAACACGATCAATCAGCAACTGTTGTCACAACTCAATTTGTGTGGACACCGAACTCCGTTCCCCTAATTGCTGTGTTGGGCGTGTGTTTTTCGGGGATACGCAAGAGGACCGCACGAGTTCAGTATGGAAATTTGGAACGTAATTAAGGAAAGCATTTTCAAAGGTAGCCTCATAAATAATGCAGATTCTGTGTTGAATGTCCCTGACAGCCAATGCTGGCGCTGCAGAACGTGCACCTCAAGAAAGGCTGAGCTGGTCTATCTGGTCATCAGGTGCCTCCCTTGGAGTGCTATAAATTGACAGAAATAGGAGACAGTGCAGAACAGATGAGAGAGCTCAAATGAGTAACAGTCCCTATTAATAAAACTCTTAACGGGACACCACGAGACTCTGTACAGCGCAGAACACATGAGGCTGAGGCAAAACTACTACTAGTCTGTTCCCGAACCCAATTTATTTTGCACGTTTTCCCTTTTTCACACTTCAAGTATATTGACAAACCAGATATCCATTATTGATGTTCAGGCAGCACTAATGCATTAAAATCACCAATGTCCCCCGTGAGTGATGCTGTTTCTGCAACACGACTATTGATCCTCACTATGTGAGGGGGAAAAAATACTGGGTCGTTTGGTTTGTTTGACGCAATCAAGCATGTTTTTATGACGGTGATGTACGGCGGCCATGCTGCATTTTGATGCAACTATTTTTTTTAAATGTTTTCAATACATCGCCAAATGCACCAAAACATTTTAGTTTAGCATCATGTGTCAACCAGCTTCCCCCCTCCTTTTTTTCTTTTGCTAAATTTGTAAATTTAGTAAAGTCAATTTCACATAATAAATTTGTCAGTATTGATTTGTATATATACTGGACATCATACTGAATATGTTTTTACTGTACTGCGTGTTGATATGTAACTTGATCATTGCAGTATTCCTAAGAAGACAAATAAATGATTATGAATTTTTTAACCCTAACCCTTAACAAAAATAAATGCCTTTAAATACATAAACATGTAAATTTGGCTTTCGGACTCGCATAATCTGTTTCTACTTTGTCTTTTCTGCCGCATACTGAATAGCATCTTTTGAGTGGCGTCTTGCTCCCGGAATACACGCAGTAGCCAGAGGCAGCCGCTGATTGCATAATTACCTGCTGCCTTACTTGATCAGGTGCTAATTTCTTGCAGACGGTGAGCACGAGTTGAACGAAAGGGCACAGCGCAAATCCCCCCCCTGCACTCTCATGTATGTAAATCTGGCCTGGAGTGCTGCTCTGGCGCCTGGAACAGAGACTGTAGTTGGGTTTTTTTCCCCCTATCTTCGTTTGGATTGGGCTGTGGCGTGAAGGGTGTATTTGTCTGAGCATCTTTAGTGGTAAAGCATCTAGAGGACGGCCACTTTATGGAAAGTGCCATTTTCTTTTTAAATCAAGAGTTTCTTCGTCTTCGGATGTGTTTTCCTGTTGTGTCCTACTGTGCAATGTCCTTTCCACTTCTTTTACCATGCAATTGCTGCATTGGTTTCACATTGAACTGTGGCAGCGTGAAAAGCAAACTACAGCCTGATCATGTGCCTGATTGGCTGAATCATGAGAAGTGCTCACAGAGAACCATAGTAATTGGAGGCGTTTGATTATTAGGAACATCCGTAATCAAGGAGACGTTCTCTTGATGGAGTTTTCAGATTACATTATTGCTCAGCTGTGCTAATAGCTGTTTTTATTTTCTGTGGACTTACACACACACACACACACACACTTTCAAATACATACATTTCTTTAGCGTCCTAGGATTTGGCTGTTACCTCAAGTTAGGAAGTGAACTAAAAGTCTGATATTATACCCAGAGTGTGGTTCAGCCTCGCGGAGTGGAGGTTTAGCCCAGAGGTCCGTGACTGATGTGGGTGATGTCTCTGCCCCAGATCTCCAGGACTCTGTCCCCTTTGATATTTCCTGACTCCGGGGCTCGTATAAGCACATTGACAGGGAAGTCAAGGTCACTCCTACTCCGTCGCTGGAGCCTCATGAATATTATGATTAATCAGAGTCTTTTGGCCCGCATTAATAACAAACCCGGCATTGTTGTGTACGGCCCTGCGATTCAAGGCTAGCTTTTGAGGAGCTGGAAATGTTGTCCTCCCCAACAACAACTCCCTATCCCTCTTTAACCGCCCACCCGACACTCCCTGATGAGATTTCTTTGCTCCAAACAAAAAAAAACAACCCACAACCGTAAATGTAGCACTGCCCTTTGGCGAGGGAGAATGTTAGATGCGACACAGCGAGTGGTGAGATGCATCAGGTCCTTCAGCTTCATCAAAAAAAAAAAAGCAACCAGGGATGTTTAAAATATAGTCTTCACTTGAAATAAACAACCCCCCCCCCCTCATTCTAATATTCCAGTCAGTGTAATCTTCAAAATGCCAGAAGCTACTTCAGTGTTCTAGGTTATTTAAATTCAGTAGCCTCTCAAATATCGATACTGAAACATATTTTGCTGTCTGTCTTAGTTGTAAATAAATAAATACAGTAAATGACTTGGCCTCTAACCTTATGTGTCCGACGTTTGCAAATTGTCGTATGTATTATTGTTTAGTCATAGCCATGTGGCCCATTGTTTGAAAAATAATATTTTCGTAATATGCTGCGATTGAGTAAATATATTGGTATCTGATGAAAAACGTCCGTGTGACTATTTGACAATGTGCTAAATAGAGACCAATGTCACATAGTTGCATTAGGAGGCGTTTGTGGCTCAGCTGCCAAACAGAAGACACGACGGCTTGAGACGACGAAATCATGATAGACACAAAAAAAAGGGGGGGGGGGGAAAGAACAAACAAAAACTGCGTAAAGTTTTGTTGCAGCTTCGGAACTGCTGCTGCTGCTGCTGCTGCTAACTATAGCAGCTAAACATATCCCCATCCCTGTAATGGTGTGGCCAGTGGAGAGGGAGACCACCCCTCTTCATCTGTCACCATGCTGCTGGAGTGGAAACAGGTGTCCTGATGTTTTCCAGGCCTTCGCTGCCTTTTTTAAAATTTATTTATTTATTTATGGCTTCAATTGTGCACATGGTCCTCTCAAATTGAGTTGTTCCTCCCGCCGGTGCTGTCCGCTGAGTGGCTGTCGGCTCCCGAGATGTCGAGGGAAACGCTTGACGGGCGGCGGACAGACACGCGTACAGAAGGCCGCATTAATCCACTCGGAAGGTCACCGTCACAAACGGTTCACCTACGGGGTATCACTGTGGATGAAAAGCTGGGAACCCGAGGAGACATAATGCCTCCGTGTGTTGCTCGAGACTTGTGGTTTCAAATGGTTTAAGTATGTAGTGCGATTGGTTCATTCTTATTCTTGGCCACATCATGCATTAGTATTCATTTTTTCTCTGCTCCCTGGACTGTTTAATGTATCGAACATTGAAAAATATACAGCTAATCTTTAAATTAGCATCTGCCGCACACCCACTTACACTTATCTAACAGTTTCACTGTAATGCAGACCTTTACTTCTAATCCTTTATTGTCTTTAGTGCTTTCGCCCAGTGTGAGCAAAGAAAAATGGAATAATGTGGAAGAAAACAAGTTTTATCACAAATTTTGACCTTTAATTGCAAAACCTTTTCAGCGGGAGACCTGAGCCTTTTACTTAAGTTGACATTTATAAATACCGAAAATGTCCCCGTGAATTGCTTTTTGTGGAAGTCTGTATTGTTGAGCAAGATAGCATCAGTCTATTTGTCAAATACTGTAACTGTTGGCTCAGGGGTCTGGCAGGGTGTGTGCAGAAGACAATGTATAGCTGGCCTGAACTGTCCGTGTAGGTGGAGGACAGGCCTGTTAGCAAAGGGCCTCTCCTATCAGTCACAGTAACAATTGAAAGTCGAGATAAAGATGGTACTCTACCCCGCTGCCGTGTTTGTGTGCCCCAGACAAGAAATCGATACAGCCGGTCTCGGAGACTGTTTTACAGTCAGGGCAGCTCTCAGCTTAAATGTTTGTCTGTTTTATTCAATGACACTTCTGTGCAAACTATTACCCACAAGGAGCCGGGAACAAATGTGAAACAAATAAACTAGTTGTTGACCCATCCCGCCATTGTTTGCGCATACAGATGGAATCTGGACAGCGCGGTGATTTTCTTTGTACAGTGTCAAAGCGAAATCTATCGCACCTACGATCCAAACCATTATATTACAGCCTTGGATAAAATATGACCTCTCCGGCTGGCTCGTTTTATCCCTGATCTTTGTGCCCGCCCGTCATCACAGGGATACGGAGGTACCTGTGGGGACACCGACTTCCATTGCTTCTCCCCTGATGAAAAGAGGATTTCCCATCTGATATGCAGTAAAGGTTATCGGGATCGCAGTCATGTTTCTGTATATCATGCACTGCCAGGCAAAAACAGGAAAACAGTTCTCCCCCAAAACTCATTTCAGCCTTGGTTTTCATTATTGCCAGCATGAACATACTACACTTATGTGACTATAATTCTTTCCGGAGTGCACAGCACAACTCTAATACATTTTGGACTGAAATGAAAAAAAATCTCTTGTTATTTCCAAGAAACATTCAGGGTACCCTTTGAGCCCCCCCCCCATGTAGTAAGTGCTAGATAGAGGAACTTTAACCGTGGAGAAAAACTAACAATCAGAAGCCTGCACAAAGCTAAACCTTTAGATTATTTCCTCTTCACCACAAAATACGTCTATGGATTTAGACTGCGAGAGTGGAAAAAGGATGCATAAGAATTTGAATAGGATAATGTTTCCCCATATAATCTAGTCTTACATTTTGCAAGACGCCAGATGTGCTTTTTGCACTTACACAGATTCATTTTGAAAATTATTTGCCGCAATTTCTCAAGCAAAAGCTCTTCCCTTCCACAATTGGCCTTATTTGACGGTTCACTGTTTTTAAGGAAGCAGAAAGGAGAAAATGGTGCCCGAGGCTGAGCGGAGCAGACAAGTAACAGCTTCACATCACTAACCTGCATTCAAAAAGGACAGAAATAGCACTGAAAGCACCCACTCTCACTTTGTAACCGTTCCTTTGTATCCCTGTCTCTTGCGTCGGGCCACCTTCACAGCAGCCCGTACACCCTGTCTCTTTTCCCAGAGGGCTGTTCTCCGCCACATTACAGCCAGAGGTCATCCAGATAACATTTTAACAAAAAAGGTCCAATCTTGTAGAGGGTTCTGCTAATTGATCAAATATCATATCAAATATATCAAATCAAAACAAAGAAAAGTGTAATACAATTCAAATATCCAACTTCCCTTATTAAAAAATGATATATTTATATTAGATATCACATTTTTCATCCATATATGAATAGAGGGTGTTGAGATGAAACGGTTGGAAAACGTCATACCATTATTACAGTAACCACACAAACAATGACTAAATTGTAATTTCCCGGAGACTTCTTCTCACCTTTACAATAAATAAAAACGTGCTAACGTAAACTTAATTTTACCTTAATCTTAGGAAAATGTCTTCACCTTCAAAATTTGGGACTATGGCGACTGGACAAATATATTGGCATGTGTTAAGGTGGCTGACAGTTGGAGTTGGACAATATTGTGCTCACTCTCTGAATTCTCTTTCACTTAACAGAGAAGTGACTAAGTAAAACAATCCAGCTGTCTTAAGTTGTTTCTGTCTGACTGATTGGTGCTGAGAAGCAACACTTAATCGGAAATCATATTTTAAGACCAGAAAACTGTATGTGTGTTTGTGCACCCTGGTGATTTAATAGCAAATGTGATCCTTACCCGTTTGTTCATTTGAAGGCTTCAAGCAGAGGCGTCCTCCACCTGATGCCGCCGGACTCCGTTAAGCTGTAAAAATGCCATCAAGCTGTTCCAAAATCACAAGCTATGGCCTCTCATATTGCTCGGATAAATACAAACCAAGAAAAATAGAATAATGAATTTGCGCCATGCTGAACGCTGCCCGTTGGCTTTTTGCTGAAAGAAAGAACAGTGAAAGTGCAAATAAGATGAAATCTAAAGAAACTGTAGGCGATCCCTGTGAAAAAATCCACCACATGCTTCAAAAGGAAAACAAGGACCTTTCTTAGGTTCAAAGATGGATGCTGACATGCTAAACACCCTCTGTTGACGCTGTGCTCGTGGCCAGTATGCTCAGATATCTCTGCGCCCTGTTCAACTTTAGACTAAAGTGCTCTGTGTGTGCTTTCCACCAAGTCAGCAGCTCTTCATCACCACCACTGACCCCTTGATTACTGGCCATCTCTTTCTCTACTTTGGAGTGCAACTAATCAGAGGTTTTTCTGTGAGACCATCCTGAGATGTAGCCCTCTTCTTCACAGGCACTTCCTCCTCTCCCTCGTCATCATCATCTTCCACCTGAACAGGGCCGGCTTTTAAAATTTGACCAGATCTCCACCATCTGAACCTGGATTTCTAATTCTCCATGAAGTGGAGCTTGTAATGAGGACAGAGCAAAGTTGTTGTCTGCATCAGTTTCATAGTCTTATCGCTGTCATATTTTTCGTTCAGCTGCAACAAAACCTCTTTGATGACACTTGACATGTTGGCAACTTCTTTTTCCGCTTAAAGAGCAGAATCAAAGTGACTTCATTTGCACGTCAGTTAGATGCATCTTGTTTCCAAATTGTATCTAGATATGTGCTCTGTCGACGTCTTCTTTTCTCTTTCTTAATGGCGTTATTCACAGCCACATTAAGGTTACGTTCAAAACAATTAAGCCGTGGCCAATCCAGGTCCCTGATAGCATTGACAATGTTGATTCCATTGTCTGTGGCGACACGAGACAAATTTGTCTCTCTTGTGATTCACCATTCTCCAGCGCAGCTTTTCGTCTAGCTCCATGGCTATGGAATACATGTCCTTCGAAGTTGATCACAAGCTTGTAGTCAGTGTGCAAATCCATGTGCAATCTGATACTGTTTGACTCTTTTGGCACTAGACGTCTGCCAAGTCACATTTCTCCATTTAGGGCATTCAGCTTGCCATTTGCGCCCAGTTTGAAACCGAAATGATCATTAATCAATGATTTTGTAGCTGTTGTTTTATTCTATTTGCAACAAGCTTTTCAATTATAGCTATTGCGTAAAGTGGGGTAAGGGGACTCCCTCATCCCGCCCACTGCATGTGTGCATTCAGCACATACACCTAAGCAAATATACCGGCAAATGCCGGTTGTTTGACTGTTGGTGACAGTATACGTATTGCCCAACCCTAATTTGTTGTCTTCTGCCATTACTCCACTTTATCTTTATAGAGAAAATAGATGTGTGTTGCGACATTTTTCATTAAGAGTCAAAGTCTATAGATAAAATAAATGTTCCCCAGCTTGCAAATGAAAGCTGGGTAATGAATTCCTGATTTCAGCACCGTGCGCTGTCCATTCTGCGGTTAAGTAGCACACGCTTAAAGCACTGTTTCAGTGCCAAATTGGGATTTACATCAATTTTGCCTGTTTTTATATATAACCCTGAAGTAGTAAAATTGCTTAGATGATTTAATGTTTCCTAAAATATGAATGTGTTGTTTGACCAATCATTTTTGATAAAAGCCAGATTTGGCTCATGAATAACTATTGTACTCATTTATATAATGTAATGTAAGAATTTTGGGTGTTCTAGTTGCTTATGCATATTCTAGCCATCTGTTCTTTTGGCCATTCGTTTGTACAATTAAATACATACATTTTCTGCAATTACTTGACCAATATTCTCTTTAAATCCAGATATTTGTGATTTCATCCAGACAATGTGTTTTGGTAGAGAGGAGTATGATTTATGTTACGGGCCTTACCAGTGTTTTTGCAGATAAACTTAATAACATGCCATTAAATCTGAAATTAGCAAGACTGACTGTGAAAAAGGATTTTCAACTATTCTTCAGCTAATGTCTGTATTTTGCACTTCTCTTCAAGCTTTCAAACCGCAGTGTCCTAAGTGACATGAAAGCTGGCAGAAAAATCTATGGACTCGCTGTGATTTGAGAGATAAACATATTGTCAGCAGGTAGAACATCCGAGCTTGAAAAGACTGACCTGAAGGCAATCTGTCAGTGATGATCCTGTGATTAGCAACGCTGCGTCACCATGCCTACTTAATCAAAATTTAAAATGACATACAATTTAACACCTTGCATTTTAGGAAATATTACCAGTCTCAACCTCAAGTTTCCTTTAGTTGATTTGTGTATCACACTGCATTGTTTTGTTTTTTTATTTGATGTGCTTGTATGTTAAAACCAATAATCTTAAACACGACATCAATACAATGTTATCAGATATATGGTTATAATATCTATTTCATTCAACGTCATACCTGTGTCTGCAGAGACACTTTAGTGCAGCTCTGGTACGGATGATTATGAGCTGCTGAGACGTTCTGCTACTGTTGTGGCTCAGGCAATCACTTGTTGTGACAGGGACAAGGCAGCTCCTTCTCCCTGCAGGGGGCTGATTGATTGGACGGTCAGGAAGAAGGAAATGTCCTTCACACTGAGTAGGGAAGGACAGCGGGCCCAGGACACTCTCACTTTCCTCCAAGAACTTTGTGTTTTGCTTAACTAATCCTCCCTGTCGAGATCAAAGAACTACAGCTGACGTGGGAATGAGCTCCACTGGAAATGCTTCTGTCAAACGAGATGGATGCAAGTGGTCCAGATTCATAAAGTAGTGTCTCCTGCTTTGAGGGTGATTTTTTTTTTTTTTTGTTAGTCATCCAAAACTGCCAAAATGCAAGGCCTCAGCATCAGTGTGGGCTCCGCAAATTTAAACAGAGAGAGAGCTGTAGAGCAAATATTGGATGCGCACCGCACGGTGGGGCGGATCAGCAAGATTATGTCAGTCCATATATCTTGTCCATTTATAATTTGTCATCCGGGATTTGCCAAAATGCATTGCTGTGTAGATTTCAACCTTGCACTTTATTTCCATGACAGAGAGAAGACAGTCATTTTGCAGCTTAAAAAAAGAAGAAAATTACCAAAGAACACCACATGGGAAGTTAGCAAGAGTAGTATTATTAATCAAGTATTAATCAAGGATTTTCATAATTATCAAAAACTTATGTATCCTCCAGATTGTATTAGTTCATAGTATATTTTGAGTAGGGCCCACACTTGTCCTTGTTGCTGTCGTTATGTATGAGAAATGAAAAAGTCTGTCTAATGTTAACAACTTGAACACAACAAATTCACCAACACCAACTTTCAAAAGAGAATCTTCAATTTAGTACCTCTGTAACTAACTGTAATTGTACAGTAGTCGCCCTTACATGGATTGATCATTAGCACTTTTTATACAAGCATGTTACACCTTAGTGCTATTATTTACTACAACTCGTCTGAGCTCATTTTACTGCTTTTCTGAAAGTTCCCATGAAGAAAATTTGATATTTGCTGTGCTGTAGCATGAATCTTTATCAAAGTCTTGGCATCTCCTCCAATCTAAAGCTCGGAAATCTCTCTCTCTGCTTCTTGCACCTCAGATATCACCAACAAGCAAAATGCAAATGCACTATTGCCTCCCGCACGCATGAAACTCTATCACCCCCTGTACATCATCCATTTCAGTGAGGACCTTGTTAAATATTTGCGCTGTGCCAAGTCATACAGAGACATGGTGCCATTACCAATGAGGTAGACGGCGCTTTCAAATGTTAATTGCAGTTCCTCACACTTTCTCATCACACTCGTTCTAAATGATGTGAGCTCCACTCAAAGCGTTTCCATTTATTCTCTGAATGGTTTGAAAGATCTGCACAGTTACTGTATGTTCATGCAGCCACGTGGCCTGAACAAAAGAGCAATTGTGAAAATGACCACATACAATTATTGATAAGCTTAACACATTCACTTATATGAGCTGTTTGCAAATGCATTAATTAGAGCATGTATAACAGAAAGTCTTATATTTGGAAGTTATGAGTTATACGTTATGGTTGTAAAATGAATCATGTTTACGTTTTAATTGATTATTTGAATATTTTATGTAATAAAAAATGATTAAAACACAGCTGCAACCAACATCGGTGAAGTGGATCTGATCAGTTATCAATAGATGAAATTCACACCATAATACAGAATGAGCAACAGAACAAGAACCAATGTTGTTCGGTTAACTCCGTTACCAAGAGGTCAACAGTAGGCGCTTCTCTCCTCATCCTAATAATGATAATGAGTTTCTTAGCAGTGAGAAGTCTGCAAGATAACAGGTGTTGTCGAGGTACTTGCACTCGGCCCTTTCGATATTCCGAGGGTGATCACTACTAGGTCGAGTTCTATCACCAGCCATAATATCCTCAAGGATATTCTCAATGTCCCCATCCAGCAGTTCTGCAAATTGACGCATGACTGTATTATAGGAGTACTTCTTTTGAGTTACTTTTATTTCACTGTGGTGAGATTTCCATCCATGTGAAGAGCTGTTGTATTATCGGCATACTGTGTGTTACTTCCATGAATTTCGAGGTGTGACACTCTTGACAAGGACAGAAGAGCAAAGGACCCTGGGTGGTTCTTTGGACCAGTTTGAGGTTAGGAGAGTGTCTGGTTAGTCAGTCTATTGGCATAAGGGATTATTTCCTTTTCAAATTATTTTAAGGACAACAAATGAATGGGACCATTCAACCTGGATGAAAGGTGTTTGTTATTTGTGGGTGCCATGGTGCACCGCAAATTAAGGTGCCTAGGGGGATGAATCCAGTTTCTGGTGCAACGTGTTTTCTAGACCTACTTTATCTATTTTCTATTTTTGGCTCAAGTCTTGTAAAGATTCTTAAAATCTATGTTAAGCGAATATATGGATATATACAGGATCCCTCACCTGCTCCAGAACTTTCCATTGTTTCCTTCAGTATTAATAGGAGCTCTCCATAACAAATGCTGATTACTATGCCAGTGAGCAGGGACTGAGTCCGTGCACCTTTGTCATCCAACACGATTGTAACTCCATGTTCTTTAACGCCAGCTGGCAGAAAGGTCACACCAACTTGATCTTCAATTTAAAATGCTGTTCACACTAACGCTTTGCCCGTCTCTTTTTTTTTACATGATGGGAAAAGACCGCATCACACTTTGTGTACTCTATCTCCTGGAATTCGCATTTGATTAGGACTTTTCCAAATGAAATTAAGCTTTTGAATTATTAAGCGGGAAGGGATACTGAGGAGGTGTTGTATTCATGGCTGCCACTCAGTTGATCCAGCTTGCATCATCTCTAAATGTTGTGAATCAGCTCTGACACTTTGTGCATGCATATGTATAGGGGTTGCTCACTTGCTCTGTATCAGGGTATATCAGAGTACAAGGTAAGAATAATGAGGTTCATTACAGGATCCCACCCACTTCACACTACATGGTCTGACCATACCAGTGTTCACTTCTCAAATCCATAATAAGTAATTAACCTGGCTGAAATGTTAAAGATGAAATGGCCTGAAATGGCAAACTGGCTGCATCTTGCTTGATGCCTTGTTGCCTTGGAAACACTGGATTCAAAGCTCCAAGCACTGGAAAAGATAATGTTGGCTGGAGCCTCAGCTCAGTAAGGAGAGAAAAAAAATTAATTGGTTTTGAGATTCAACCATAACTGACCAACAGCAGCTTTTGTAAACATTGGATTGAAACCGAAATATTGAAAACAATTTAATAGTTGTGAACTCGCCGGACGTGAGGATTCATGCCATGGACAGGAATATGCTGCTTTCGCCTGTGAAGGCTATTTGGAGCTGGAGCTTAAGCTTGACACAATGTGCTCGTACAATTGGTGGATCTGAGGTCTTGGGGATCTGCGGAGAGAAGCGCAGCCATAACAGAAATCCCCACTACAAAGAGAAGAGGTGAAAAGGCAGTTATTTAACCAGATGCCCCACTCAGCAGAGAGAGGATTAAAATGCACTACTGCTTATCTGGCATAAAGTCTTTTGACTTTAAAACTGCAGGTTCCTTCAAAAACATGGTGTGAAGGTCAGCCTTTCTATAGATGCCTTTTGTGTGCTAATGAGAATAAGGGGGGGATTATGTTATTCCTCTGTTCTTCTGCTCATTTGAAGCTTTAATTTAGAAAATAAAGAGGTTCAAGGCTCTGAACAAGTGCTTTTTCCTTTTCCACTATTCTGTGTAAAAGTATTCCATATATCTGTTTTAGAGTGGTTTCTGATTGCAAAGCAAACACGTTGAAAGCCCAGGCAACTGTTCAAAGTTCCCTGGGAAACTGTTTTTCTCAGGTTGATCAGTTTTTTGTGATTGTAGAAAAAGCACAACCGGAGGTAAATAATGAGCCATTAAATCATTTTTCACTATTTTTAGCACGCACTCAGTGCAAGCTTGACATTTTCACAGAGCAGTGGCTTTGCTCACAGTAGTTGTTATTGTGCGCTACATCGGTTGGTCTGTGCTGTAACGCAGATTTTCCATTGATCAAACTTGCCCAGTGCGAGTGTGCCCCGCTGTATGTGTACAAAGTACAATAAGGAACAGTATCCTCATCAAGAACATGTGCACAGTTGTCCATCACAGTGTATTCGAAGATTACAAGCAGCTGCTGTGTATAGTGAGGTGGGCGGCAGCGTGGAGGTCAAAGAACCTGACTGAGAAGCCTCTGTCTTCTAGAAATTGCATATTGTAAATGCTACTGATATGTATAAGCCAATGTGTCAGAGAGAAATGTCATCCAGATTGTGTTTTCGACATAAAGAGGTAAGGTTTTTGAAGAAAGTATCTGGACAGCTGAAAAATGTTCAAAGACAAACATAGTGGTAAAATGTCTGACTGACAGCTTATTAAATTTATTTCCCCTCCAATGGCAACTCTTGCAGTACAATAGGAAGCAGGAAGGAATTACTTTTGAGGCAAATGAACCCAAATGCACCAGTGAAGCTGACAGGACTGCGGTACTACTGAAAAGCTCTTGGTGAGCAAATTGCATACAGGATACATAATGTATAACAACAAGTGTGTTACTGCTTATTGCTCAAGAAAGCTGACGGAGACAGCATGCAATCACATACCACAGAGGCCCTGATCATGTGAAAAGATCATACTACAGAATTATGTTGTTGTACAATTAGATTTATACATGTATATATATACTGAGTGTGTATGTTAGGGGGTGGGGGATTATTTAGGGCACGGGTAGCTGTAGCAGAGTGCTGTTTGGCAGGTAGTCTCTCTAAAAGTGTCCAACAGGTGCTTGTGGTAGCAGGGTGCTGATGGCTCTCACAGCCAAAGGGAGAAAGACGTTTCTTGTGCGGGACGTTCTGGCTTGTGTGGGTGTGCATTGTCCGACACAATAATGCTGGCCCCTGCAAAAGCAACTCGTATGATGTCCTGGACGCCGGGGAGAGGGGCTCCGATGATGTAGGTCACATCTAGCTGTGCCGTCCGCAGATGTGTTTGACCCATTCCATGTGGAGATGCAGCTCATAAACAAGCCCTCAGTGGCGCCTCAGTAGAAGTTGGTGAGGATGAGGTTTGAGAGGCTCACTCGGTTTGGGTGATGCAAGTGCGATCCTCAGTAAGGTTTACTCAGAGGAACTTGGTGTTGGCTATTCTCCATTGTTATGGTTTTAGCATCATTGAGGGTCTGGTTAGCCAATATTTTCCGTGGATTTGTCCTTGCAACTGATAAGACCCACCAGGTTGGTGTCATTGGCAAACTTAATTATTCAAGCTGCACCTGGAACATTAAACTGAATAATAAGGGACGAGCAAACAGCCTCTCGGTTTAGTCTGATGGTGCCACAGGTTTTGAGGCCAGCTTAAACCTGTGGCATACCACTCAGACAGTCCAAAGTCTAACGTTTTTATCATTCGGTTTCTGCTGTGCGGTGGTGAGAAAGGCAGTGCTGAAGTCTAGAATAAAAATATGGCGTGGAGATTGCTTCCTCTGTGGATTGGTTGGGACAGTGTGTGTGCTGGGGAAGTTGGATTTGATGTGTTGGAGAACACATTAAATGAGGAGTAAAATATGACGGTTGAGGTCAGTGCTGCCTGGCAGACAAGGGTGCTCACTGTTCAAGTGGTTTGAGGGAACATTGCTGCGTAGGCAACATAGATGCCATATGAACATTATTGTCATGTTTAGCAGCTAGCAGCTGGGTAACATAATGCAGTAAAAAAAAAAAAAGGGGAAATAATGACAGAGGGCAAAGATGAGGCCATTGGGAAATAATGTCCTCAGACGAATTATAAAACTACAAAAAAGAACTCTACAAGATACATTATGAAAATAAAAATATTTACTCAAAGGTCAGCAAGCCTGTCACAACTCGTGAACTCAGAGCTTTCAGAAAATGTCGAGGTCATGAACATCACAAGAAGGGCGGCGTTCACATGGACCTTCCTTGTGAACACATTAAACACAACCTCATTAGAAGGCAGCACTAGTTATCGACACGTGGGGCAGAGTGGCTTTGAAACCTCCTTGGATGTCAGGGCAGACCGATGTGAGGATAAGTCCATCTGGCACGTCGGTTTCTACATAGTTCACGATACTTTAGAGCCCCTTCATGTTGACACCAGGAGGAATGTAGACTGCTATGACCACGATACCAATCAACGCGTGGAGTAGATAATACGGCTGGAATTTAATGGTTAGAGGCTCCGACACTGGAAAGTGAGAAGTAGCTTGACACCCACAACACCATTCCTCGTTAATGTACAAACACAGTCCCGCTCCACAGGTCTTACCCGAGTATGAGGTGTAGTCAGCTATTCCAGCTGCAAGTCCATCTCAGGAATGAGCTCATGGAGCCACATTTCAGCAATTGTAAAAATGCAACAGTCGTCCTCGATCCTCCACTGCATGGTCCTTAGGAGTGCTCCTGTTTACTCTCCAGTGATGGGACATTGGAGAGAAACACCGACAATAATGTCAGTCTTGCCCGGCTAGCCTTTAGCTTAGCATGCAGGCCAGACCATAGCGCTTGCGGCATCTGGTCCCTGGGAGTGCCGTGTTGGTTGGTATTGATGATACAGGGCCTGTGCTGCATAACAAAATCAGGCTCATTAGCTTTCCTGGCAGATTGCATCCAGGAGCAGTTTGTGGGTCAAACCGGTGTCCAGCAGGGTGTGAGGATCACACATGGTTTCGAAATGCACCATAATCCCATTTAGACAAATACTAGCAGATTGTGAATGTAAAGCAACATGATCAATGGGTAAATATTTCATAAGTTGTTTCTTCACTGGCTAAATATACATGTTCTATTGTGTATTCCAAACATACGGCAGCATCTGTTTTTCATCTCTCCTCTTTTGATATGATATGGCACAGATGCTATTGAGCCTGGTGACATTGGGAACTATGCAATATATAATCTGAAGCATTTTACCAGCAGAGCCCACATCACATCACTGAGGGGTAGCAAGCTCTTGATCCTGCAGCTCCGTGTGACAGTCAGCCGTCTCACTCATCACCTGCTTTAGATAGGATCCTATATGCACTAGACATAGCGCATAGTCTGGAGTGGCTGAGTTAATAGCGCTTAAATCTTTAAATCCTGCAATCAAAGCCTCATATCAAACACCGGGTGAATTTCCCTTTTTGTCAAAGCAGTCATGTCTAACGGTACTTGCTCATCAGGTAGCCACACCAACTAATACCAATAATAATATTTGTATTGCAATTTTTTCCCCCCCCCCAAAAATTCAAATGCTGAGTGCCTTTTAATACTTGGTGATGAAGTATTCACGCCACAGTTATACACTTTAATAGCTTGTCAAAAAGCCATAAAACATGTCCCTACAAATACTGGAGGTAATCAGCTTGTAAATTAAACTTTAAAAAATGCAGTTGTGTTTTAGAAATGCATGATAATAAATGCTGATTATTGCCTCGTAATTATGATAATTTTAAAAGTCTATGCATGTTTAACATTTGAACCAATTAAATTGTTGATGAGTAATATATTACAGGAAGGAGTTCTATTAAAAAACTGTTTGGTAATAAGATAATAAAAGAGAAACCAAACCTCCCTAAAGTAAAGGATGACTGAGTCTAGAATGAGGTCATAGTAAAAAGTGGAAACTTGGAACTTTAAAGTCACTTTTTCCAGAGTATATCTAAATGGGTTTCTCAGGTTTTGAAATTTTATGTTGTGGCCTTGGTTTTATAAACACAATTAAGGAGTTGGGAAGTTTCAAAACACTTATTTTAGAAAAGCCTACTTTGAATGTAGAAGAGATTTGAAAAAGATAGGATTCATCCACAAAGTATGTTGGGATGATTTTGCACTTCACTTAGTTATGTGTTATGTGCCATGTGTTTTTGTGTGTGAATATGATTAAAAGAGTGTTTATTTTGACCTAGATTTTCTCAATTTTGATTTGGGAAAACTGTGTCTCTGCTATGTTTCAGTATAAAGTGACCCATTTCTCGAATCTACAGCACAACTAAAAGTCACCAGGATAAAAGCATTCAGCCCAATCTCATGAAAACAGTGAACGTTGACTTAGGGGAGAGGTCCATGCTGAAGGTATGGCCACTGAACACCCTCTTTTATTTTCTGACTAATGATAAGGGAAAGATTAAACAAACGGTAAACACAACAGATTGCCCAGCATATAACGACACAAGGCCACAAAAAAAGCACTGCTCAAGTATTTGTTAGTGCAGGTTGCTGTTATTTACAGACACTTTGAAAATGTTTTTGAAGTGTATTTTGAAAGAGAAAAGAAATCTAGATCTAGGCTTCAGATAATGCACTTTTTTACAGTCTTTTCTTGCACTCTGTCTTTATGGTTCAAGTCATTACACCCTGCTTTCCTGTATCTGTGGATCATTCCCATTACAATAAAAAAGCAATAAGCACTATGTTTGTGCACACATTGTCAACCTGTGTCGTGCAGACTCCCTCAGGGATAAGGTTGAAAATATTTTTAAAAAGGCTTACATTAGGGTAAAAATCAAGCATGGAGGCCACATGCATGTTCCAGCTGAATGAAAGATGTTTTTGGTTGTTTTTTAGTTCTCTACTTTTTATTTAAGGACACTTAAGCACTCGGAACACAAAGGGATTCATCAAGTTAATGCCAGTGATGGCACCATGTCTTGGCACAAGACACGTTTTGCATGTGAAAGTGCAAGTGTAAGGCCGTGAGGACAACTCACAATCAGAGTTCAGTAGAACATTACTTGTAGAGGATTGTGTCGAGTGGAAATCCACTCAATGTGTTCCTGTTTGCTACTAAATAGCAGATTAACCTCTGGGGCTTAGCCTGCAGCTGGTGTAGAGTATTGGGACAAGGCGCCTGCGGGGACACTATATGTATCTTTTCCTCTTTGGCCCAATCTGAATTACCACAAAGAGGGATTTAACACAGAAGGTCACAATACTCAAGTTATCGCAGGAAAAAGAGACAAAGGTGGACGAGGCTTAAGGGAGAGAGAGTTTTAAATCACAACAAGGTTAATTTTACCAGCGCATGTTGGTTTTGACAAGTTCGTTCTGATAATTAAGAGATGCAAATGTTTTATGTGAGTCCAGAAAAGCTATGAGACTACTGAAGGAATAGTTGGACAATTTAGGAAATACACTTCACGTTTTGAGAGTTACATGAGAAGACCGATACCTCTGTTATGTCTGCGTTGTAAATATGAAGGTACAGACAGCAGGCGACTTACTTATCATAAAGACTGGAAATGGAAAATGGCTAGCTTGGTTCTGTTGAATGATAACAAGCATCTTCTAAGTTGCTCCGTAATTAACACATTCATTTTTTTGTGTATTTCCAACACACACGCATATAGATATGTATTTTTTATAATATATACTACATATATTAAATTACATATATTTTAATGTATTTATAAATGTAATATAGGATTATATGTTGATCAGGGGCACAGTATACAGCTATTTTCCAAATTCACGTCTTTGTGCTAAATTAAGCTAAGCTGTAACCAGGGGCGTACTGTAATTGTCTTCACATAATTGTACTAAGTGGTACATATTAGGTATATGTCCATGTACATATTCTTTAGTTTTAAAGCTGTATTTTCTCTCTAACTCTCTTTTCATCTAACGCTCGACAAGAAACCATATTTCACACGATTTCTAATTATTCCACTAAATAGTTTTCAGTCAACATGTCAACTCATATGAAGCCACTTCAAAATATGTTCTCCGGTGTTAGCACTGCGTTAAATGCAATCAGATAATGAGGTTGTGATGTTTTGTTGCCGTAATGATAATTCCAGTGCTCTTCTTGATCGCTCGTCTTTGATGGGGTCAAAAACCAGCCCCGTGTTGCCCTAAAACTTCAATGAGATTCTCTAGGATGCCCTAGAGCATTATTATCGAATGCCCTAAGAGTGCTGTAGGGTTTACCTTGACGCATTCTAAGGATCTCTGTAAACATTATGGGGTAAAAATATGAACATGGAAGTGGTTTTGTCACAGGGCACTCGGTGGACTTTTGTTTCCATTTGCCATATTTCTAATAGATCTTCATACCTATAGTCCCTTTCACTGCAAACGTGCTGTCTAACATGAGAGCTCCAATGTCCTGCAATGTGCCTTGTGAGAGCGCACAGTATATGGGGGAGTATTAGAGGCCCCCGGAGGTTGGGGAGAAATTGACCATTTGTCTGTCACATTCATCTCATTCTCCCATTACCTGTACAGACCCATTACAAGCCATACAAGTAATAACTCCTCTTGATCTATGACTGTGATGCAGAAACAAGTGAGACACATGAGTCCATGCAGGAATGTTTGGTGTATGCCTATTTACAGTGTATATTCCCTGTGCGAGTTTTAAAGCTTTGTTTATTTTCTCTCTTAAAGTTCAATTTATAGAGAGTTTTCCTGCTCGATTCCCAAATGCCTTAAATTCGTTAATGTCAGTCTTTGTCACTGTGCGCACCTCCTGAAATTATGAAGCCAATGACATATTCAAAAACCAGAGAACTCATTCCTTCTGCTCAACCGTATCTCCCCCCCTTTCAAGTCCTTGACACAGAAGAGGAGCTCATGCAGAAAGGATATGCTCTATCCGAGTATTGTACCTGCCTAAAAATGATAGATTTATAGAAAGGCGGGGAAAAACTGGACGAAAAGGGAAAAAAAATCTCAATGACGTAAGACATGACAAGTGAATAGACAACAAAAAGAAACCAAGCACACAGAAAATTGGATTTTCAAGAGTGCCTTGTCTCACAAAAAAATGACTGGTCGGAGGGTGTTAGGGAGGCAGACTGGCTTTCATTAGCGTAGTCATTTGGCATCACTGAACCATGAAGATGGTTAAGTGATAATATGTTAACCTCCTGTTTTACATCTAGAGTCGAGATTAAATGTAATTAGCTGGCTTTTGTATTTCCCACACAGTCTCCTGGGTAATTGATGACTGACTGAAATCTTCCACCGACTGTCTGCACTATTGTCTTGATCTCAGCCCCTTGCTGTCTGCCATTTCCTCAACGATTTGCCAAGACCACAGACATCGGCTGATATGCTAAGGCTTTGACTTTCACTGTGGCCACATCAAAAGGGGAAAAAGTGTGTTCCGTTAGGCAATTTATGGTATCTCTGTCCTATTTTTAGCCCGGGGTCGGCCGAATAGATGTGATGAATGTTGAATTTCTCTGTGCTGGTGAAAACCATCAAATACAATCCAGAAAAAAAAAAGAAAAGTGGAACCAAACACTGAAGCGCCATACCCTTATGTATGACCTTTAAAATATAATTGATGTATCAGACTCTGATACTGGTGGCCTTTTGAACTGAAACATTTACTGTGGCAGCAGGAACGCTCACATCCTAGTTTGTCTGCAATGCATTGGTCACAGTTCTAAAAAAAAGCTTCCCCCGACGCTGTCATGGACACAGTATTTGGACATTCGCTTGGGTGAGGTTAATTGCTAAAGACTCGCTAGGCCGTAACGTGTTAGTTCAATCATCTGATAGGGTCGCTAATAAAGTTTTTAACCTCCGAGAGGCGGACAGTAGAGGATAACGTGAAAACCACAAATCATGCGTTATTTGTTGTAATACTCAGGAGGATCGTCATCCTCATCACGTGCCTCTAGTGGTTGAAACATAAAAAAAAAAAAAAAACAGAAGCACAGCTGCTCTCCTAGTCAGCACAAACAACAACACGTTTCACTGTGCGACAAGTAAAATATCGTTGGTAATTGTGCAAACCCAAAATCTCAAAACCAATAAAGCTATAATTCACACGAGAGACTTATTAAAACATTCGGACAAAGTAACCAAAAGGTGTTTTGTGGCACATTTAAACTACACAGCAGGCACACTGGTTATTTTCAACGGGCCACTTAGATTAACCCTGAAACTAAACATACTCGTTTTAGTGTGTCCGAGGAACATTTGTTAGAAAATCATATAGCCTGATGATATCAAGATAATGTCCTCAGCTTTGAAGAACCCGTGGTTTCATTTTTAATTAAAAGTTAACCACAGGAGGAGATTAGACAACAGGTTTACTGCTTTCATCAATACCATGTAGACAAGTGGTAAACAAATGTCCAGTAGTATATACGCAATTACAAAACCTACAAGATCTCAAGATTATAACGCATAATAGTGCCACTACAGTAATTCTTGGTTCACGTGAAAAAACACCACTGCGCTTCAGGGACATCACAAGGGAATCCAGACTTGTTGTCAAAGGAAAGAAACACCACTGGCTATGCTGCAACACAAAGAACAATTCTAACTTTTTGTAGCTCAGAAATACATTTTTAGTAAATGAAAATCAAGGGCCCTCTGTTCACTGCACTTTGCACTTGTCTTACCAGTGTGTGTCTGTGTCCACAGACATCTTCTAAGGCACGATTGGTTCATTAGTTTTTTTATGCTGTGTCATTGTAGCCTCAAATTATTTTGAGAAATAATCGTTTTTTCAGGTGCGCCGGGCAGCTTGCTGCATGTACTGTACTATCGGGGCGGATTTTACACACTCTCCATTGTCCAAACTCCGACAGGGTATTAACGCTGACCACTTTTGTCCTGCACAATCGATTGTTTGCACCCTTTTGTGTGTTTAATGGCTCAGACGGTAAACTAAGTGAACCGTCTGACAGAGATTTGAGTTGTTTTATGATCAAACCAGAAGCCAACACCCTATCTCGCCATGTTAGGAGAGTGAAAAAAAATCCATTATGTGAACTTAAGTTCAGTCTGTTAAATTCTGAGTATATCCTTAAAAGGATATATATACAGGATATAAAGTAAGAGGATATATATATATATATATATATATATATATATATATATATTGTAGTTAAGTGTCTAGTTTTATTTAAGTCAAGCTGAATCATGATTGTACTTAATCTGCTCCTTTCCGATATTTCTACCGCAGAGATCCAGAGCTGTTTATTATTCTGACCATGGTCATGCAGGTTGACGTAGTTCCTGTAGAATTTCCTCTCAAATCTTGGCTTGATCTTGCGCAAATATTAGGAGGGTGTTCAATGTGGAAATCTGCAGGCCATTAATGTATGAAGCCGGTGCGTCTCTAGTCCCTCGTCCTGATGGGACTCCTGCATTTTTTTTAACTCTAACACTTCAATGTCACCTCGGAGTCAACACAGTTCGAGGGAACACGCCGCATTTCAGTAGCTGTTGGCTCATCTTTCCTGTGACGCCGCAGCCCTGCTGGATGATTAGGATCATGATCATGATGATGAGAGTAGCTCTGGGGCTAGAGAGGCAGATGGGCCCTCATCCTCCCTCCTGTCTGACCTTCACATCCCTTGAAAGCATAATACCTGCGAATACTTTGATTATGGCCGGGCCAGACGGCGGAGGCCCACGACCCCTCACAGTGCAGGTGAGTGTTGAGGAAGTAGAGTGGACGTGATTGACTCTCACTGGAAACCCTGCCGGAGAGCTGCGTTCCCACAGAGGAAGGCAGGGTGATGGAGGGAATGGCAGATCAGAGGGGAAAAAAAAAAAAGAAAAAGAGGGAGCCCGTCCTGCATTCTCCGGCTAATTAAGTGTTATTATCCTGCACAACAGGAGGTACCTGAGAAATAATTGGCCACAGCGACAGCTAAATGCTCCAATCTGGAGGTGAGGCTAAAAGCACAGTAAAAGGTCACATTCCATTGTGCATAATGCTGATCTTATTAGTGCTGCAGTCTGTCAAAAGAACTGCCATTTATTCATCCGCAAAAATACTTGGATCAAACCCCCCCCCCTCCTTTGATTTAAGGCCAATCTTGTTTAGGTGAGGAGATTAGATTTTTAATTGGTGATTTCTGACCTGTTAATAATAAAAAGAGTCCCCTTCAGTTCTGCCTTTTATATCCACTTACCTGGTAAAGATTGTGTCTCTTTTGTAGTGTTAATGGCATATAAGGGCCAGCCATCATATTATAAAGCCTATAACCCCATTGGTACGTAAAATTTGATTAATTTCCTCTTTCTAACACACCTGATCTGTTGAAGCATACAAAACCGCTGTGTGTTGAGGATCTGTGATCCATTCTAACAATGTTACTGTGAGCTTTCAGACAGAGTTCAGGAGAGGAGGCTCTAATGAGTTAAAGCAGCTGCAATGTCCAGTAGCTGTGTTTATTTGGCACTGGTTGCAGGAGTTCCTGCACTCCTTTTATTTCTAGCAAAATGAAAAAACAAAAACATTATGGATCGAGTCTATTTCAGTGATATTAAGGTTAGTTTCAGATATTGTTTTTATGAAATTATTTTTTGCTTTAGATTTTTGAAAAGAACAGGCGAGAACTATAAGTTATCTTGACGGCCCCACAGCACCAGATTACAAAGCCTCTGCACTGGAATATATGGCTCCAGTTCAAAGCCTGCAGCTGTAAATTTCGTTTAATTTTCATGCTAGACTAGCTGCTTACAGCTGTCCAGCTGTGTGGTGAAAATTTTGTCGCAATAAATGTCAACAAAGACGAATGCACAAACTTCGGAACCAGCCAAACAACTGAACAGACTCCTACAGTCACACGTGGCACTAGAGATATGTGAGCTAGTAATCATCTCAAATAATAAACCCTGTACCCTGAAGAATTGATTAACTATATTATTTTTAAATTATTTAGTATTAAATCAAAAAAAGATGAATCCTTTAAAGAAAAATACTCAAAGATCGCGAGGAGCTGTCAGAAAGAAAAAAACATAAGCAGTGTGGTGTGATGTTCTAGTCTGACTCTGAGACATTTCTTCAAGAGTTATTTCCCCTTGTTCTACGTCTTAATATATTCAATAAGAGTCATAAGGCCTTGGGATAAGAGTTTTTTTTTAATTTTGATTAAGTTAAAAAGTGTTCAACTCCAAATGACCCTGTTGGGGTCAACTCCCATCTCTGCATTGACTTGATGTATACTGTAATCACCCTGCCCGCTGTCAGAGGACACATCTTTATGCAGTGCGGAGGTCAGGGTGACAGACTTAACCAAGAACCCGTTTGCATTAGTCATAACTTAATACAACTCAGATATGGCTGTATGGCAGTGAACAATATTCTGTTTGGAGGATAATGAGATGAAACTCCTCTGGATTACACTGTTACCTGCGAGTCCCTCCTGCATGTGAAGGAGATCTGAATCCAGCTCAGGAAATCCTGTGTTGTTTTTTTATTCTAGTTTTGCTGAAAACACTACAGTTCACTCTACTCCAATCAGCCACAACATTGAAGCCTCTAAACATGGTTTAAATGTAGTGGCTGTGGTGTATATTCAACTCCATTATGGACCTCAAAAACTACAAATAATGAGGAACCAAGATCAGCTGCATTTGTCTCTGTGATAATGACACGTCAGGAGTATTGCTGGAGGTTCTTCTGTCGGATGCATCAAGGCGCAGGGCCTCACATTCTTCTTTACTTTATACTCTTTGTGAATGTGTTTGTTGGAAATCGACCTTTTGACCTCAGTAACCCCTAGCCCACCCTTGCAATCGGCGCAACCCTCATTCACCGTTTCACCAAGCTACACGAATGCTTTTACATATCATAAAACAGAAGTCTTAAGTGGATGTATCAAAGAAATAACCGGAGCGTGAAAGCTGTGAGACAAACTCTGATCGCTGAAGCTGGATGAATTTAACGTTGGTCAGCAGTCTCCCATGGCTGTGCAGATATTGACATAGCCCTGGTGTCACTGGGGAGCTTTAAGCAGTTACCCAAACTCTGAGCAGAATTTAGTGATACAGTATGTGCTGTTGCTGTACTACATTTTGTTTGCACTGAAGAACAGCATTCATAAGGTCTGTTTAGTGTGTGCAAGCTTTTTTTTCCAAATAGTTGTTTCTTCCTGATGAGTTGCCGTCCAATGCTTATGTTTTCGGGCTGCTTAACCAACATTTTTATGGATTAAAGAGACATTTATTCCTGAGTCATTTATGTATTTGTTGCTGTTCCTTATTCCATATAGGCCAAAGGTGTCAAGCTTGCTGATTCATCCCTACAGTCCATTATCCACAGCAGTAACCAGCAGTGATCAAACCTCCACGTCTGTCATTCACCAGTGTGGTGGAAATCTGAAACAAGGATCGTAGAAACAACGTTGTCCTCTGGTATTTTATTGTGGGTGAACCTTTACAAAGGGGTCAGTGCATCGGAGACAGAGTCTGCAATGACTGACAAAGAGTTTCTGCATATATTGGATATTTATAGTCGATCATCCTGTTTACAAGGGCAGATATAGCTGTGGTTTGGTTAATGTATAGCTGTTAATCAGACAGGGAATTAAACAGTGTGAACTGATAGCTATCTTTAGTCGATCAGCAGATGTGGTAAATAAGTGACGAAACCGGATGCTTTAATGAAGTGAGACGACCAGATCTAAAGGTAAGGTCATCTGGAGGCTAGACATTTCCACTGCACCAGTTACTCTCTCCCAGTTGTATTACACCTCAAAAGGTAGTTTGACTTCTCGTCGGAAGAAAAGTTACTAAAAATATTATTGATTTTCCTGCTGTGACACGTCAAAATATTTTTTGTGGAAGAACCCTGGAGACAGCCAAACATTTAATTTGTAAACAGCTAAAGTTCACAAGCGATGACTCATGTACCGACCAAGGGGCCAACTCTGAGGCTGAGAAATGAAGCCTATGCGGAAGTGCCATAGTTCACTAGATGCCCGCTTGAGGCTGGCTCCAGAAACGAGTAAATCCTCATAGAGCCCCATGTTAAAATGACATTTATATTATATTAAGGTTGGAAATTCTGCATAATTAGGGGCGTGGAAACTTGATTGACAGGTGACGCTGCTGTTTGTTAGTTGCTCGGTGGCAGCTAGCCGCTAGCAGCGCTCGCTGTCACCGGAGCTAATCCCCGGTCATTGAACGGGAATTCTCGACCGCCGTGTCGGAGGCTTGCGGAGAACAGAAGCTTTGACATAGGTGATGACGTTTCAGCGACCGGCCCACCTCTATGTCCATATTTGGAATAGCCGGGTAAGGGAGGAGTCAGGCCCTGCCAACATGGCGGCGGCTGAGCCGCTGCGGAACTGCCCACTTTGGGCTTCAAAACCGGCCTGCAGAAACCAATGGGTGACGTCACGGAAGCTACGTCCATGTTTATACAGTCTATGGTACCGACATAACAACAAAATCTGGATTAGATAATGGGGTACGAAGGTGCAGATAATGAGATGGTTAGCAACAATTTGCAGAGGAATATTTGGAGAAAAACAAACACCACAGCACATCCTCACCTTAAATGATGCTGCATCTGAAGGCAGTCAAATATACAGTTTGCATTCAGTACAAATAAAATGGCTTGCAGTAAAGTTAAAATGTTCCCTAATGAGGACAATGAGGAAATAAGTTCCTGTGAAATTGGCGAGTGAGACGCTTTGTTCCCGCTGTGAGCAAGTGTAACATGAATTAATGACCAACCAGTAGCACAGTGTGTTGTTATTTCACAGACTGCTTTGATGAACTGAAGGAGCCATGGCAATACTTTTAATACAAAGGATTATTGCTTTCTTTATCTTTGCGCCACAGAACAAAATAAGAATCGACTGCATTCATAAGCTGCCTGCACAATATGAGTTGTTGTCAGATAACTGAACATCACGCAGCCAGATTCTGTTATGAACAACTGACCCAGAATATGGTGTTTTCACAGAGAAACTTAACAGCGCCCCTCTCCAGAGATGGCACAGAGCAGATGGCTCATGTGAAAGTTACCGAATTGTGTATAACTGATCAATCTCTGTTTGTAATTGCAAGAATTCCATTATCGGATGACCATTTTGCAATATTTTTGCTTTTCACCCCCCCCCCCACCAAGCTTCTGCGTCAGCCAATCATTCACTTGATGCTAATGACCAGGCACCAGCTCTTCTGTCCCTCAGATATCATGCCTGAAGATTGACGTATTGATCTGGTGTGATTGATCAGTGCAGGGATGATACAGCAACATTTCATGATTTATTCAACTTCTAACATCTTGCGTCAGGACTGCCCTCTGGGATTTGACTGTCGAGTGGCCCAGTGTACTTTCATCGGCCATTCAGACCCTCTTTCCCACGCTGCTGCTTCAGAGTTGTCGAGATGCAAGAGGCAGTGACGCAGTCTCCACTTATTAGTGACACTGATTACTTAAACAGATCCCAATGCAGTTTGAAAAGCGGTGCAGTTTATATTTATTAGACTGTCGATATACGACTGCGTTTCCTTTCTGTTTCCCACTTAATGAAGCTGCAGCATGATTTGCATTCTGTGGATTGAAAAATTTAAGGCAATCAAACAAGCAGTTTTCCATTTCTCATAAAAACAAGACTCAACCAAGAACAAGACAAGCTTGCCTCTCAAAATAATGTATTATTATTCATCAGTTGGAATAACAAATTTCTGGTGCGTTAGACATACTCACTACATGCACATGCTCCACTTTGAGCCCTTATGCCATTTGTTTACAAAATCCCAACTTCTTAATGAACATAAAATCGCAGTCAAACCATCTTGCAGTGGTAAGCAGAGAATCTGCTCAGGCATCAGCGGAGCATTGGAGCAGGCTGTTCTGCACAGTCGACAGGAAATAGTTACAGCTTAAAAAAACAAAACACAGCTATGTGATACCAAAGGTTCTTCAGGCAATGTAATGACCAGCTGACACAAGTGTAATCGTTTTTGCCTGTGACCTCCAACAGAGTACCAGTATACATTTTATATTTCATGTTATATTGTGTTCATGTAGCTGCTAATTGACTCCCTGCGAAGGGAACAACAGAGAAACAAAATGAAGCTACCGTGTTCGCAACAGCATGCATCATAGTGAGTGCATTGACGCTGCAATAACATCACAGGTCAGGATTTAAAAAAGAAGTTATGAATAGTGTATTTGTTATTTCAAGTAAGTGAGGTATGAAGATTATAAAAAAAAAAGAAAAAAGGTTAATTGAAGTGGGGTCATCTCCTGTCTGCTTTTCCGAACTGGAAGCGTGCCAACCCAAATATACTGCAGGTAATAAACTGACTATAAGTACCCCACTTCAAAGAAGCCCAAATTCCCTTTAAGGCCCTTGTTTCAACCTGTATATCTAATTTAGAAATCAATGGCTCAAGTTTCCCAAAGATTTGCTCAGTATTATTCTTTTAATTTTTATGTTAAATGTTACGTGGATAATGATTATTGACCCACAGAAAAAATAAATTAGAAAAGTAAGATTCTCCTGCTGTCCCTGGCTAGATGTTCAAAAGAGAATTAACTGATCCTATCTTAAATGTCTTGCAAGGTTATGCTGTGGTCTATTTGTTTGTGTGCACTCTCTAAGACACTAAGACATCATTATCCTTGCAGATTTCTGGTAAATTTTCCAACAACAGTGAACTATGCTACATTATGAACGACAAGTTGCCCAGTGGTGAGCGTAGCATTTGTTCAGGCTCCAGCAGGTCATTGGCCTGGGCTGTTCGACACGGCTGGCAGGGGGAGCGAGTCCGGTTGTTCTGGGGGGCTGGAGGGCAGGAGAGCTTCCATCAGAGTCAAGGATGGGTCGGGTACATGATGCATATGGCATGTTTTTAGGTTGAGCTTGTGGGGAGGGGAGGTGGGTCAGTGGCACCTCCCAGGCTTCCCATCCTGCCCCCCCCCATCCCATCTGCCCTATGCTGACAGGCTGTGAGCAGAATAACAAGTCTGCATCTGTCCAGTAGTGAGATTCCAACAAGTTATCAAATGCTAACTGTTAGATTGTGGTAACAATACAGCCTCATCAGTCACTGTAATCACATGCTCCTTTAAGATTGCCAGAAAATTCCGTATTACAGTGACACCTCATACAGGGGAATTCTGGGTAGAAATTATAATGAATACTTTTCAAGTATAGTATTTTGGCTTATTCACTTTTTTTTCTGAGAGTGGGATGAAAAGACTGATACCACTTTCAAGTATGTGCATTAAGTACAAAGAGAGTATAAAGGGCAGAGTGGATGCAATTTATCTTAGCTTATCGCAAAGAACGGAAGCAAGGGGAAAAGCTCAATAATCAACACGTGTTTTTAGATTTACACAAACAGAAATGTAAAAACAACAGCTTGTGGTTTTAGGGTTATGCTGCATTTCTTTCTTAATAGCAGCACTTTTTTTCATTTGCTAGTGTGTGAGCGAACTACTGCAATGGGGCATGGGAAAACAAATAAGCATCTCAGTGTTTGACTTCATTAACAGCCTCCTGTCTGACTATACGACAAACAAGACTGGGTCCAAACCTAAAGCTGGATTGTGTATTGTCAACTATAGTTATAAATTGCTGTGGACCATCAATATGCCAATTAACATAGTCATGACACCATCACATAGTATTTACATTCTGCCCATGGGTTTCAGCTCTTAATCTGTTTGCACATTGGCTCAGTTGGACATTTCACAGACTTAATACTTGGCAGCTGGCAGGTTAAAGCCAGTTTAATGCCCGGTTCAACTGATTTGCACATTTGCGTTCACATGTACAGCTCCCCTGGGTAATGTCTAGAAAAGTTCAGGGTTGCAGTGCATTTCTGAAAGCAGCTCTTGTCCGTCACACGGTGCACAGCCTCCATCCGGGTAATGAACGACTGCTTCGCCTCGCTGCCACGCGCTGAGCAGAGTAGAAGCAGAAAGAGGTGTGCCTCTCACTCTCAGGTCAGCATGGGTGACTCACTTCTGTGGAAAGCATCTAAGGCCTGTCTAAAAAGGCACTAGATTTGTCACTAGGTGCTTTTGTGTGTGTGTGTGTGGGGGGGGGGGGGATAATAGAAACTGTGTGAAAGAACAGCCAATGGCCTGACTCACTCAATCACTCACTCGTTGACATTTGGGGATTTAGCGTCGAACCGTGGCAGGTCCAGCCACAACAAAAATCAGTGTGGTGTCATTCTGCAGGTTTCTAATAGTCTTCAGGTTTGTTCCCAGCATCGGCCAACAACTCAGTCTAAAAATGAGGGAGAGTGTTTTATTTTGTGATGCTGTTAGTAAGCTCATGTATTATTTACTGTAAACTACATATATTGCAGATGTTCCACATGAATGGGTTATTGGTCAGAAAAAGAATCAACTGGTGACATTTAGCTTTTGTTCCACTGGCTCATGGGAACGAGAAGTTGTCTTTCATTTTTCATGCGGGGGTCAGTTTAGAGAACCAAAAAATTCACTTTAGAAGGAGGAAGCGAAAGCTTGCCTCAGTCAGCTGCTTTGCTGCTGTGACCTTCAGCTATAAAGGCAGATCCCTGCTATTTTGCAAGCCGATTATTGGGTGCCCTTTGTCAACAGCCAACTTACGTTATTTCAGCGTATGGATCAATAAACTTAATTTTTTTGTGTTCGCTTTTGTTCAATAGTTTTCAGTTGTTCAGGAGAAATTATTCCTATTCGTCTGGTGAATGCCAAAGTCAGTGGCCTCCTCCTTTTATGATACATCTCTGGATTTTTCCAGAGACTCAAAATTCTCTGGATTCAATTCTCCCCTCTCACCTCCGGCAAATGACACATTAGTCTCGTTATTGTTTATCTTCTCTCTGTTTTGCATATAAATGTTGAGGGTGTGTATGTGTAATATTTTGCATTGCCACATAGAGTAGTGTGCTGTGTGAGGACTTGAAGAAGTGAAGTGATGATCCTCAGGGCTATGGAAAAATTACTGAACCCTGCTTTTTGCACTCATGTGCGAAGCATGGATATTCTTTAGTCCACTGCACAAGCTTCTCTTTTTTTCCACTTCCCTTTGGGCAGTGTGTTCTTACATACACATATATACAAATTATTACCCATATGGTCCTTCAGAAGATAGTACCACCTTAATAATGAGAGCTCTCATTAAGCAGTCGAACCTCTGACTTTCATCTGCTATAACAACCTGGTAGCAAAATATCTGCTCGCAAAGGCTGAACTAAGCTACTGAACCACACCATGTCCAATCTCAGCATTAATGCAAGCTGATATGTTACCTAGCAAGCTACACCAGTCATTTCAGCATTTTCATACAGATGAAAGCTACAGTAAAACTCAAGTGTTCGGAATTTGCAATGAAGTGGTGAGTGAATACCTCCAAATTCCTCCTTTCAGTTTCACCGTAGAATCAGTCTAAAAAGAAGAAAAAAAATGAACAGACATTTAGACTGTGTTGGTCCGTATGGGCACCCCTGGGCTTTACTTTGATCATACCTCACAGTGTGTGTAGTCAAGCCATTTAACCAGGACTTATCATTTGATATAAATCTGAAAAAAGAATTTCAAGTATAACTGTGGAATTGGAGAGTATTGTCATTCTACTTAATACTTTCTCTCTTCCCCTGCCTTTAAAGCCAACTATTCAGCTGCTGATTGCTGCCTATTGTAATATGCAAAACCATTCCCAGCTCACCATCCTATTGTCGCTCACTATTTTGTGTAGTGATAAATTCCCAGGACAAAAAGTAAATCTCACAAATCCTCTGTCTTCTTAAAGATGATATAAAGCAAAGGTTATGACCAGAAGTATTTGGAGAGTTACAATAATGCGTAGATAGTATCAGCTTTCATTTGTGTAGGTTAACATCAGTATAAAAATAACTGTGTGGGAGATGTAGCCTAAAGGCGGACGACTTTCCAAAACAAATGATGTCACAATTGTTTTCTCTCCACAATCCGCAATCTGAATTACAATCTTTCTTTACAATTTTGAAATATTGGTGAGAATATCCAGAGTCGTACCCGCCAATGGACTTATCTACTTGCATCATTTAAACTACAATACTGGTAGATCATATGATGCATCTAAAGTGCATCAGTGTTTTAAATTCAATATTGTCAACAGCTTTAAACGATAGAATATGCCACAATCACTTTGTTTCATCGTTTTCTGTTTTTATCATGTTTTTTCGACTGCTCTGATGCGTCGTCAGTGAGAACTCAGGACATTGTGAGGTACAGATGAATGAGGTTGGACCTACCTGAGGGAAACTCTCTTGGTATGGTCCTTTGGATGTTTCCTTGAAGGTGGTTAAATAGATTTGTGGTATTACCTCCAGAAGTGCCCACCCTTCCTTACCAGATTCACACATAACTTTGCTTGCAAAGATGCATTTCACTATCAATTCTGACCGTCACCTATGGTCTATGAGCTCTGGGTAGTGGACCCAAAGAGTGACACAGTGGATGCAAGCGCCAAGAGGAGTTCCCTCTGTAGCCTGCTCAGCCTTTGAGGGTAAGGAGCTCAGACATCCATGTATACCTGCTGCTCCTTCATGATGAAATTAAGCAGCCAGTTGAATTGGACCAGGCATCAAATTAGGATACATCGTGGGTGCCTTGCTTTGGAGGTTATCCGGGCACCTCCAACTGAGAGGAAACCCCAGGGAAGACCCAGATCTCACTGGAGGGATTATAAACCCCATCTGACCTGGGAACGCATCTGGATCCACCAGGACAAGCTGGAGGAGACGGACAATTGGAATACCCTGCTCAGGCTGCTTCCACCATGACCCGACCTTGGATAAGCAAAGAAAATGGATGGATGGATGGATTGTATAGCCAAACCACTGCCACAATGCTGATTTGTTCTGATTGTTTTTCAAATAGATCACTTATGACAGAGACCCTGCGAAAGAGACATTAGATATATTTTGGGCATCAGAGAAAACCCATGTAGTAGGCAAGCTGTGTGTCATATGCAAAATGAGATCATACATCAGATCAGATCTGATTATGTGGAGTTGTCTGTCAATATGAGCAGTGAAGAGGTGACCATGAAAGAGAAGGTGGGACAGTGACGCAAATCTCGATCAAAACAAGTGGATGAACAGAAAATCATTTGCATGTTTAAGAAAATGACTGCGCAGCAAATTGAGAATGCTGTCCAGGATGCAGCCGGACATGTTTCCTTGTCAACAATTAAGAGAACACTTCATGACCATAGCCCCAGGGAATTTAACACAAAATACAAACGCCTGGTAAACCTTGTAAATATAGAGGCCAGGCAGTAAACAAAAAAACATAAAAAATAGATTCATGGACGGAAGCCACCACCTCATCTTTCAAACCTGGTGGTGGTTGTATTATGGCTTTGGCACGTATGGCTTCAATAGAACTGGCCTATTGCGCATTTGTGATTTCACCTCTGATGGATGCAGCAGGATAAATGCAGAGGTTTACAGGAGTAGTCTGTGGGCCCGCAACCAAAGAGGATTTCATCCCGGTACCTAACAGCAATCATCGTACCGTTGGCTATGACATGGAGGTCTGTGAGACCCTCCAAGGATATGCCTCCCCAGACCATCACTGACCCAACCGCCAAACTGGTCATGCTGGATGTTGTTACAGGCAGCATAATGTTCACCAACGCCTCTCCAGAGTATTTCACTCCTGTCACATGTGCTCAGTGTGAACCTCCTCTCATCTGTGAAGAGAACAGGGCGCCAATGGCGGACCTGCCAATTCGGGTGTTCTCTCGTGAATGTCAATCGAGCTGCACGGTGCTGGGCTGTGAGCACAGGAGTCTTTGTCTGACAGTGTTGTCAGAAACATGCACACCAGTAACCTGCAGGACGCCATTTTGTAGGGCTCTGGCTGTTGTCCTCCTTATCCTCCTTGCACAAAGGATCAGATACAGTAGACAATATACAGGGCAAAAACAGAGAAAAAAACAGAATGCACAGTTAAAACCTAGGCGTCTAGTTGACCTAGTGCATGAAAGTCATCTAAATGCCTGTCTAAACAGAAATGTCTTCAACTGAGTTTTGAAGGCCTCCACAGAGACCGCATAACGTAGGGGTGCAGGCAGAGTGTTCCGTTGTTTAGCAGCTACAGACTCAAAAGCATGTTTAGATTAAAACATGTTTGATCTCAGGGGAGCGACCTGAGGAGTATGGGTGAAGCAGCTCAGTCACATATGCAGGAGCCTGATCATGTAGTGCTCTGTAGGTGAGAGTAAGAATATTGAACTGGATCCTGTATGCAACAGTGAGCCAGTGAAGAGATTTGAGTATGTGGGTAATATGTGACCATCTTTTTGATGAACTAGTCAGTAGGCTTGCGGCAGCATTCTGGATTGACTGAAGACGGCCTAGTGTGGTCATGCTTAGTGAGGAGAAAAGTGCATTACAATAGTCAATGCATGATGAGATAAAGGCATCTATAAGCATCTCAAGTTCAACAGTTGAAACTACAGATCTCAGTTTACTGATATTTCTCAATTGGATGTGCCATCCTGGGGGAGCTGGACAACCTGTGCAACCTGATTGGGCTGCAGGTACCGCCTCATGCTACCAGTAGTGACAAGGACACTAGCAGTACACAAAACTAGAGGATAATGAGTCAGGAAGGATAGGGAGAGAGCACTTGTCTGTGGGCACCCAATGCAAAACCATTCCCTTTCAGACAAATTCACAATCACTTGCGCTTCCTGAATGGATAGATTAATATCACTGAAGTTTAACCGACTTGGTCTTAAACTGTGTCCCTGTGTGTTAAGTGTCCCTTCAATTTGTTTGAGCAGTGTATTTAAAATTAAGATTTGTTTGACTTAATGAAGATTACACCAGTTACTTTTTATCCCCTGAAATTTGGGCGCTACATGTCAAAGAGGCTCAGCGTTTCCCATCGAAATAGTGAGCCCAGTCCCAGCAGAGGCACGCAGCACACTTTGTTGTGCACCCTGGTAAACAGAGAGAGCCAGTGTCATGCCAAGTTCTGCCTGCCCTTCCCAGGAACACACAGCTAAAACGGAAACTCCCAGTCTATGCTTAGCTCTGCCTTACTGCTGAGGATGGTAAAAGCTTAATAGATCTTTTTTGACTGTCCACTGGGTCACCGATGCGGTGGGGTTTCTCCTGTTGCTCCAGATGGCCAGTCCAACTATGGCAGACGGGTGTGTGTGAGTGTGTGTGTGTGTGTGTGTGTGTGTGTGCGTGTGCGTGTACTCAAATTAAAGCTGCGCTGAGACTTTACTTCCAAGTGTAATGGTGCAATCAGACCAAAAGAAAGGAGACATTTTTCCAGCAATGATATTACATACGAAGACAATGCAAAGATGCTAATTTTTAGCATCACTTGTTCTGGACAATGCAAATGATGCAAAGACGTGAAACTCCTATCATTCGCTTCACCCACGAAAGATTCATGTGACGCCACGTCGGACAGAGAATATCCGCAGGTTGTATTTTCCCGCCCGACGATCCTGAGGTAAGAACGTACAAATTTGCCTCACGTTTGGTCTCAACACACCATTAATGACACGTACATTGGTAACTAACAAGTGACACCTCTCCCAAACCAAACGTAGTATGACCTTTATTGTTTTTCAACTATGACCGATGGATCATACATCTAAACCCGTTTTGAGGTTTTTTTTTGTAAAAACCTATAGTCACAATTTCATAAGCCACTTCTTCAAAGTAAAAACATATGAAATTTGCAGGTACATTTATTTCTTATCCATTTCTGGGTTATTGTCTGCATTGACATTTTTAAAAGCAAGCTCAAGAGGTATAACTTTTTAATCAAGCTTTTAATCTTATTTCTTGAATTCCTTTATTTATATTTTAGCCTTTTTTACCATTTGATAAATATAGGCTTATTTTAATTTAATCTTGGGGGGGGCATTTTTTTATGTGAAGCACTTTGTGTTGCATTTTATTTGTAAGAAAAGTGCTTTATATATTGTATGATTGTCAAGTGATATTCATTCTTGAAAACAGTACATGCACAGTATAATAATAATAATAATAATAATAATAATTATTATAATAATAAATGTCATTTATAGAGCACTTTTCATTGCTAAAAGCAATCTCATATGCATTTAGGTTTTACACAAAGGTTACGTTGTGACCAGAGTATAAATAAGTTGCAGGAGTACACAGAGCACATGCATACTATACATGCTATGCACAATTAAAACCATTCCCACACCAACAGTGCACAATACAACAGACATACAGCACTTTGATATGGGTAGTTGAGTTGTAGTAGTTGAGATTTGACTTGTGGACATTGAGGACAGTGCTGTGTGGTGCATGCAAAGAAGAGGGGACAACACTTTCATTAAAAGCAAGTCCTCCTCTGCCTGGTTGTTCTGTACTTGCAGCTGGAGGGAAGCAGAGTACGGCAGCAGCGCAGCAGCAGGTGGCCAGAGCCTGTTACTGCTGTGCATGCTGTCTGTGATGTGGCACAGGGGACAGAGCATTTTGGCAGCGGCATGTGAAATCTTGGAGACCTTGTTCTGTCTGTGATGACAAACCAGAACCAGCATGGTGAGAAAGCAAATAGTTCCACACAATAGGACCAGTAGAGTACTTACATCGACCATGGCTCGCTTATACTGTCCGTGACATGGCCGTGACTTGTCAAACTGTCAATATAAAAATCCTTCAAGACCAGACTTGACCGGTGACGGGAGTGGATGTTATTAGGATGCTACCATGCCATTAACGCAGATCAGAACAATCTGATAATAAAGATGGGCTTCGGGGGGGCATGGAATTCATCCTGTGAATTCATTTTTATGCTTGATGAAGATAGATTTTGGAATTTGCAGTGCTATTTATCATAGCATGTTTCCGCCACATAATGATGCTTGCATTTGTAGCTCATGTCTCCAAGGCTCAGAATCTTCCATAAAACTCTATCACAATGCAATTATACTGAAAGGACCTCAATATACAAAGCTCTAGCAATAAAATAGAAGAAGAGAAGGTATATGCAAGCAGAAGCTATGAAACAGATTTTTATGAAAATATTACATACATTTTAGTGACGAATGAAGGGACATAAAAAACTGAGGATACAGTTAAAAGCCCAAAGGTAAATCTCAAAACAGACAGAAGTTGAAAACTAGATATCAAGGCAAGGCAACTTTTTCTGTATAGCACTTTCCATACACCAAGGTAATTCAAAGTGCTTCACAGAACATAAAAAGAAAACAGGAATTGTATAACAAATTATTCTGCGAAAGAAAAATAGACAGGAGGTTCACAAGATTAAAATAGAAGAAAATATATGTATATATAAAATAAAAGGACGGTGCAAGGGAATGGGAATCAGATGGGGCTGCAGAAAAAAAATGACGGAGAGGCTTTGTTAACACAGTAACTTAATCATCTGACGTGTCTTTTAGTACATTTCCTTATTAAATGTAACACTTCAATTTGTCTTCTCATTGAGCCGAGATCCCTCTTGTTTGCCCGAGGAACAAAAATAAAAGGAGCAAATACCAGCCCGCTGTCTGAAGCCTCTACAATTCCACACCTTCAAATATGAAACGTCCAGGAAAACAAGAAATACAATATTTTGTGGCTTTTATGCAAATTTGACATTTCCCGCGCCGGCTCCACAGAGCCCGGTTCTCTGTTGACCACAGATACCTGCCTGTGTGAGTGCTGAGGTAGCAGCAGCTTCTGTTGCATTGAGTCGTCATTATTTGCTATCAACAAATTAATACCTGTCAAACAGGAATTACACACATGTAAGTCTAAAAGTTGAGCTGCTTGGGAACCAAGTTATGGGAAGAGTATGTTAAATCTGTCACTGCACAGGCATATCTTGTGGCTGCACCTTGGGAACTGAATTGCCGTGCATAGCTAGAATTTTATTTTTACACTGAGCGCCATCATAAAAATGATTGAGAAGATACAGCATAGTCCTGAAATACAAAATACCAATTTCACTGTGTCCTAAGATCACTAGTCTATATGACTGTAAAGGCGTGACTGGCAATTCCATTTTTAACAGCTGAGCATTAGCAGGAAATTGATTGATTAAGAATTGACTGCCACCACTTTAAATTCCATTCGTTATTTACATTCAATTGAGGAACCACCAGCTTTTAATGATTTTAAATATCCTTGCCAGCAGCTTTTTAAAATCACATGTGCAAGAACAGTCGAGTAAATCTTGACCATAGTTTAAGATTCCATCCTCTCACTCCCACAGTTTTTCACCCTCACAAACATATATCAAAAATGTTGCCACAAGCCTCCTTTCTCTCAAAATGTAAAAAAGAATTTCATGCACAGGAAATACAGCTTTGACCCCACACCTGATAGATGTGGAGAGCAATGTTGGAACGTCAGTCATTACCATAGAAACGGAAGGGTGAGTCCGTCTTCACTTTCTCTCCTTTGACTTCAACGGGACTATGAGCACATTTCGTACGCGATCATGTTTACTATTTGTTTTTGACCAATACTCGTTTTTCTATGTTTCCACCCCAACTCTCTGTAAGCACAAGATTACCCAGCTCACACAGGCATGTGATGTTAAGCGAACGCGTCGTCTTTTCAGGAAATTGTGAGAAGCAGGGTTTTTTCGGCTGATGCTGTAGTTCAGTTGTCAGCTGCCTCCTGAGGGTAAGAGGAGCGGTTCAAACCAAGGTCCAGCTATAGTACATAATGTTTAAGCAAGAGCAGTGCTGATGCTTCTATGAAGTATAGTCTTTTAACCAAAGTAAATGCTCTCAAATCTTCTTCAGAAACTTAAATCACCCTGTCGAAAATACAATTCTAACACTCGTTGCGGCGAGTATATTTAGGATTAGGTGCAGACATCTTTCTTCCTTTTTTTTAACTCACGGTAAAACCAAAGTTGTATGTTGTCTTCCTTCCGACCTGCTACCTGCCACGAGAGTGTGCATGAATGAGAGAGCTTGTGGTGGCAGTGTGATCTCGCAAATGAGTGAGAGGAAACAACACAACTCGTGATGTTTTTTTGTGGAGTGTGTGTTTCCAAAAGCGAGGTTATTCATGAATCCATTATTGTGTGTGACAGTGGAGTAGCAACACGCATCCTGCAGAAAGACATAGATTAGCCGTTGTCTAAAGAAGACTTGAGACATGTGTGAGTTCTGCCTTATGTTATCAAGTCATTTTAAAAACTCTCTCTTTTCAATCTCAGCAGTTATTTGTTCGAATGTACCACAGTGTTTGTTTACTTAATAATTCAATAACAGTTTAAATAATCTTGGAAAATTGTACGTGAATTTTTTTTTACAACCGATTAGTCATAATTAATTCCCTTTTTTCAGTCATGATGGACAAATGTCTTCTTTACACTAAAAGCTTTCATATTTGGACAGTGAGCTTAACATATCTGAAGTTGCCTTCAAAGCGACAATTCACCACAGACGTGTCCTACGGAAGCGGCTGTTGGCCAAGATGATAAAAGTGTCTGCCCGTCCTCTCAGGGTGGACATCCTTCACCCACATCTTTCAGCTCTATGAACCACTTTTATTTCTCAGTAAACACACCAAAATAAGCCATTATAAAACCGCCCCCATTTGTTTTCAACATTTTCATTCACAGCGCAGCCTTGTATTTGAAAAGGAGGTGGGGGGGGGGGGGGGGGATGTTGTAGCAAGGCATTCACAAACTGTACAAAGTAGTTATTCATATAATTTATGGTTATGAGAGGAGTGACCATGAGGCCACACAAAAAGCCCCTGCTAATGTATTTAAATGTTCCTGCAAAAGTGGACGTTATTCACAGAGTGTCCAAAATAACTTGGGTCAGCAGCATTTAATCCATTGTGTCTCATTTTTTCGGGGCAGCAAACACAACACAGGACCGGGGTTTGTGAGTGTAACCGGCTCTGACAAACAGATATATTGCCATCCACTCCTTGAATGGTTTTCATGTGCCAGATGTGCCTGCCTGTTTTTTTTAGTCATGGTGTGGACTGTGAGCTTCCTTTCCCCTCTGCGAGACCCTCTGGGAGTGACTACATAAAACACTGTGCTTAGCAGACCTCGGTGCCTGCCAGAGGCATAGCCAGCGACGGACACCTCACTTCTATCAAGGCAAGGCAATATCCCAGGTATCTCTGTTTATCTAGCAGGAGAACACGCCATCACCAGGAGTAGGCTGACATGGAACATTTTTGTCTGCTCATTTTTTTGCCACTACAAGAGATGGTGTGTTTTGTTTTTTTTATCCATCGCGATTGAAATGTTAACATTCAGTGATCGGGGTTAGGGGGAAAAACAATTTGTCCTATATATTATGTGTTAAGTGTTATCAAGAGAGAGGTTCGTGAGGAGCTCTGCAGTTTGAGTAATCTCGCCTTCCTGACACTCACTCGCCTCGGCACGTGTGTTTGGAGCGGCGGGATTCACTTTTAAACCTTGCCTTTGCTCTGGAGGTCCCAGCCCCTCGTGGTGTGACCCGCATGACTAATTCCATTTAAAGGGGAATAACACGCATTAGGGCTCACACTTTTCTGCCTCGCATTTGCATAATTTTGTTTGGCAACTTGGAAAAGGGCCATTAACAGCACCGAGGCGCACCCTGCATATAGGGCACAGGGGCAGAGGCAGATCGATACTCTACATCAACACACTTTAGCAGCACCGGTGTCTAGATCTGGAGACGTCCGCTAATTCAGATTTGTGTTGGAGCCCTGTGGTGCGACCATTAATCCTCTGATAAGAGAACGCCGTCGTACTGCCTCCCTTAATCTCTGACAGACACGTTCCCCTCGATCAATAGTCCGTGACTTTTTTTGTTGCGAAGGCAAGATCGACGGCCGGGTGTTGCCCCGTGCTCAATTCTACTTCTCACGCTCCTCATCATTGTTTCCATTAGGGGAGTTCTCCGGAGACATTGTGGGAAAGTGGGGGGATGGCATTCAAAAAAGCGGTGACCCTACTGAGATTTACATCAAACGCCGGATGTTGGGAGGCAACAACCTTTGACACCAACTTCATTCAGGTCAAAAGGTAAAAGCGCCATCCTGACAAGTGGATTAGGCGGGGGGGGAGGGGGGGGGGGGGGGGGGGGGGGGGGGGCTGTCTGCGGGAAGCCTGTGGATGACCGGGGGAAGTTGTGACTCGCGCCAGTGAGGAGGAAATAATCACACTGTTACCTCCTCATGAATTATTAAGCACCCTGTGCCGATTTTAGCCCAACTCCGAATGCTGCATTTTTTTTTTCTCCCTTCCTGCGGGGTCTGAGGCAGTGTGGAAGGTCGGGCTCTTTCCTTTTTTGACAGCTGTATTACTGCTGATAAGCGAGACTGCGTGAGCCGATCAAGAAGTGAGACAAGCGTTCGGAGCGGGAGCGGCACGGCATCAGCGGCATCAGCAGCGCTCCAGTCACAAGGAGCCGTGGCGGCAGAAGCAGCAGCAGCAGCAGCAGCAGCAGCAGCACTATCAGTCAGAGCACAGGCAGCAGCGGCAGCGGCAGCAGCAACAAACTCTCTCCTGTCTCCGTCTCCTCTTTTGTGGAGTTCTTTCCTGCTCGGAGGACGAAAGCCAAAAGGAAGTGGGAGGGAAGTGATCCGGGGCTGACAGCTGCCATCAAAATAAAACCAAACGCAGACCTGGCTGCCCCCATGCCTATCGAATTTGTTTGCAAAATCAAATTTGCAGAGGAGGATGAGAAGCAGAAGGGCAAGCAGGATGGGGACAAGGAGAGCCTGATCGAGGAGAGCTGCACGCCTCCGGCCAAGGACCTGGCCGGGTTCGCTAACTCCTGCTCCCTCCATGGGATTAACCACATCTTCGTCTCTGGCCGCCTGGGCATCCGGCAGACTCTGTGGGCTCTTGCCTTTTTGACTTCCCTGGCGCTGTTTCTGTACCAGGCGGCCAAGTGTGCCATCTCTTACCTGGAGCACCCCCACGTCACCTCTCTGAATGAGGAGGCCAGCCCCGAGATGGTTTTCCCCGCCGTGACCATCTGCAACATCAACCGCTTCCGCTTCTCCGCGCTCACTGACGCCGACATCTACCACCTGGCGAACTTGACGGGTCTGCCCCCCAAAAACAGGGACGGGCACAAGCCCACCGATTTAATGTATCCCGCCCCCGACATGCAGGACATCTTCAACCGGACGGGACATCAGTTGGACGAGATGCTCATGAGCTGCAATTTCAGCGGACAGAACTGCTCGGCCGAGGACTTCTCTGTGGTGAGTGGGAAAGTTTCTCGAAAAAAAAGTTTTTGCCATCACGTGACCCGGCGACTGCATCATGCTCGTTGGCCTCATCGAGTCCTGTTGTTTGACAACACAAGTCAGTTCAAACCTCCCGAGGAATGGGGTGCTCCTGCTCTGACAAGGTTTACCTTGTTCGTGCAACAGCGTGAAAGTGAAATGAACACTTACCCCCTCATAGGAATTGAAATTCTCTGTGTGCTCGCACCAATCTCCCCGGGGACCTTGTGGTTCGCACGGTGCGTTCTGCTACATTCATTCTTGGCTTCGGCTCAGTCAGTGAGCCGTGTCTCCTAAGTTCTAAGCGGCAACAGTGTTGCTCTCCAGCCGAGTGTGCCAGCCCGTACCACAATCCGTTACATCAAAGAACAAAGGCTGCACCCAAGCAAGAGAAACGGAGGAGCTGTCATTTGTTGTTATGCACTTTTCCAAGGCAAACTGTGCTTTTAATGGTGCCTCCAACTCCGCCAGCTCCGAGCGCACGGCCACAAAACTGTCATCGAGAAATCGCAGAGTCTCGTCTTCCCCTCTTTTTCCATCTCTCCCTGTTGCTCCCCCTCTCTCTCCCTGACATTGCAGAGCAGCTGCCTCTCTCTCTCTCTCTCTCTCTCTCGCTCGCTCGCTGAGCTCCGGTACCTTTCAGGAGGGAAGGAGTAATGCCTCTTCAACGTTGTATTTCAATCTTGCCGCTGTTAAGATTAAATATTTAAAGACAGACATACATGATTTTTGCATTAGCCAGATTGACTAAAAGGAATGAAACAATTTCCATGAGAGGGGAAGAAGTGTGTGTGTGTGTGTGTGTGTGTGTGTGTGTGTGTGTGTGTGTGTGTGCGTGTGTGCGTGTGTGTGCGTGTGCGTGTGTGTTTGTGAGAGATCAGGTGAAAGAGGGAGAGTTTGTGCCGGCGTTCTGTGCACTATTTATTAAAAGCACTGTCCTTGCAGGAGATGGATATTCCTTTTTCCTACAGGAAAAAGGAATATGCAATTGTTTTTGTGATGATAAAGTGCAGGTGTCAACTCTTAATAGGGTGTGTTGAACATTGATACGCTCACCTTCCTGAGACCCAAAGATTCTGTCTTATCGCGGCGATGGCACTTCATTACCTCTGATGTGCCAAATTAGACCCCCGACAAATAATGACACGTCACTGCTCCTCTTTTCCGTTTCTCCAACAGCGAATACCAATGTATTTATTCTGCTTTGGTGTCCCTGCGAAAGGCAACGCCTCTCGCGGGGACACCAAAATTACCTGTGACACGAGAACGGATCCCCCTCCAAGAAATTTTTCTCAGTTGCTCTATCAGGCAAAAAGAAAATGTCATGCTCCTCAGGGGAGCCAGAAAGTTTGACGAAATCCAGTCTGAAGCAGCAACATGAGTGTAAAAGTTTGTAATGTGCTTCTGGCAAGCTTGACGGCGATGTCCTCTGACACCTGGACACTCGGCCCTCCCCGAACACATCAATGAGCGGGCAGCTCTGACACCCAGGAAACGCCTGCACCACGTCAGTGGATGAAGCGTCCGGTAGCTCTCTTTGGACACTGGGGGACCTCATCACACATTAAGATCCTGTGCAAAGTGCCCTAAGCTGCTGTTTGGTCTCCGTCGGCTATGAGATCTGCATTTTCTGGGGCTGTCAGTTAGATTTGTTACAGGCTACTGGCTGCTCCACGCATGACAAATCACTTACCGCGAGTCCACTGATGGACTGCTGGGAGTGCAGAGGGAGGAAGGACTGGGAGTCCTGGGCGCAGAATGTCAAAGTTCGTGTTTGCGTTAGTGTGTTTTGTAACAACGCACGTCGTTTGGCACAGCATAGAGAAACCATGATTACAGGTGATGTGCTATAAATCACACGCAGGCGTGTACAAAAGCCCCCATACACACACACACGTACAAGGTCTCCACCCCACGTCGGTCATTATTCTTCCTTTCATGGAGCCCTCCTTCCACATCGGCTTCTTGTAATGCGTTTTCTTTCCATTGCTCATTCTGGTAGATGATGAAATGTAATTGCAATATTATAGACATTATGGATTTTCTGTAAAGGGACCATGTTCTATGCCATGAATGTCCGGTTTGCATTTTGCTGTCTTAAATAATGGCTTATAATTTAATTAATCGTTGCCTTTGAAGGAGACAGCTTTCAGTCACAACTCGGCGTCTCAAATGTTTACTTCAAATACTTAAATCAAGAAATGTATATCATCTTTTCAACTTCAATTTGAATTTTTTTTGTTTATTCCGTCTATGCCTTCACTCACTATTCAAAAGGATTAAAAAAATACGAGTCACAGGGCCAAAATTGTCTGGCTGCTCTAATTTATGGCAGGAATATACATAACCACGTAGCAATGAATTTTGTTTTCCTCTCTTCAGCACTGTGCAGCGGCGTGGTTATTTGACGTCGGTAATAAGGCCATTCTTTATAATTAAAGATTACATTATTGACTCGGATTAATCACAGAAGATAAAGCTGATTCAACAAGCCATGAATAAATAGATTAATATTTTTTTCTCCTAGTCTAACTCTGAGTAATTGTTCATCTGTTGTGCGGCGCTGTCGTGGCGATGAGCAGTGAGCCCTTTGGCTTTTTTCTTTTTAAACGGAGCGCTGAATTGGTTTGCTCTGACTCTCAGCTGTGTTTGCTGCTGCATTATCAGATTTTGCTCTCAGCAAGGACAGATCCCGTCTGCATATATTCACGGAGATAGCTAAAGAGCTATAGGGTAGCATGAGAGGGTGATCCATAAAAACATGGGTTAACAGGGACAACGCCGAGGAAGCTCTCTGCCCGCAGTCTGTCACTGTACCAACTGAAGCCCCTATTGTGTTTTATGGCTAATTGAATGTTTAATAGTATTAGCCACAGATGGTGCTGACCCTGCTCCCCCGCCCTGTCTTTCATGTCTTTCCCGACATCTAAATGTACATTACATGTGAATCAATACTGTGAAGAAATGGCACAAAAGAGAGAGACGATTCAATAAATGTGCTGTCCTTGTGTGGTTCATGGGGGAGAAAAAACAAGAGTCGGAGAGCAGTGGGAAAAAAAACAACCACTGCAGTCGTACGGGGGATGAGCCACCGAAAAGTGGATGTCCGGTACAGTTCCCAGCTTTGTCGCTACTGGGGGAAACAAGTTTTACATTTGGCTGGCGTGGTGTTGTCACATGCAGAAGGGCACGAGGTGCAAGGTCGCACCATTTGTCAGCCGGCCGCTCGGGCCTGCTGCGGAGTGTAAGATGCGGTTTTCGTGCCGGCGCGTCTGTAAAAAGATACGAGAGTGTGGTCGTCCTTGTTACGTGCAGATGACTGAGAGTGACATCGACTCCCCCAGTGAGGCCAAAAGCCTGTGCGTCCCTCAACAGTGTACCCACCCACCCACATACGCACTCGTATATACACACACACACACACACACACACACACACACACACACACACACGTCTCACCCAGCCATCCTCCTTCCCCCTGGTGGAGAGCGGGGAGTGTGGGAGCGTGAAAGTGACTGACTATCTGGACCGGCTTCGTCTCCAACAGGCTGTCAATTACCCGTCTACAGTTCCACTGTTGTGGGTGTCCCTGCAGCTTAGCATGCTATGTGATATCTGATCCACACACACAACCCTGGAGGCCAGCTCCGAGCAATATCACATCCCCCAAACAAATTCCATGTCCTTTATTCTCTTTTTCTCTCTTTTTTTTTTTCCCACCCTTCCCTAATATGTAAAAAGAAAATAACTGAAGGCTAAAAGGAGGACTGCTGCTCTCACAACGCACTTCAGTCCCACTCCACTCCTTCAACCAGCTACTCCTCCTCCTCCCCCAGCGTATCAGAGGAAGATGAATTGCAGTGCAGTTGGTCGGCTGCTCCTCCTGATATGCATCACCACTGTCTAATCAGATGAAACCCACCTGTGACCAACCGCTGGATAAGACCAACATGCAAACAGTTTATATCGGGGAAGATTTGCCTTTTTTAAAACCTCTCTCACCGTGCCACACATTGGCGCGCTCGGTTTGATGAGGAGAATCTGTGGCTTTTAGCTCAAAGATAAAGGCTTCCCATGTTGTGGTACCACCCCCCCCCCCCTTCCTCTAACCCCTGGGAGTCTTTTACTCACACAGACATTTGTCTCTTTCTGACAAGTCGTACACCAAGCCGACGGTAGAGTTAATGTGGCTACACCCACACCCCCACGCACACACGCACACACACGCACACGCGTGTATGTCGAGTGTGTATAGTGTAGATTGAATGCTTCCCCATACAAACGCACACAGGTTTCATCACAGATTGAGAGAGCCGACTCGCAAGATTGATCATGACTCCTGACTGGGTGCCCCTCCCTCTCAGGAAGATCAATACATCCTTCAGTCAGATTGCTTGCCTGCCCTTCCTTCTCCAAGCCTGGTGTGACTAATTATCCTGTGCCTGCGATTTTGGGGCCCGGTCTCGGCTGCATTCGCTAATGCCGCCAGGTTTGGTGAGGAATTTGATCTTTAGAACAAGATATCTGTTTGTTTGAGCGTATATATATAGATATATATAGATATATATATCTATATATATCCAGCCCAAATAAATCAATATACACTGTCTACCTTCTCCCTAAAGGCCGCCCGAAATTATCGAGCAAGGCGAGATGACTCACAGTTTGGACTCTGCAGGGATGGGGGAGGAATGAGCATTTTGATAGTGAAGTAAAATGTAAAGTCAGATCCGAAAGTCAAACTGGAGTTGATCGATGCCTTGTAATGCAAGAAGAGAGTTGTTCCCAGGAGCAGCTTTGCCTGAATTAGGATCCACCTAATGACGAAAAGGGTTAGAAGTCAACGTTGACTTAGTTCTTACAGATGAAGAGTGTGTGTCTATAGGTTGCAGGATTGTGGGAGTAATAGCTTGTTCCAGCAACATGTTTTTCTTTTCTTTTAATCTGCTAGATTTCCATATTGCAGATGTTCTCCACAGTGACAGTTCAAGTTGTGTCTCTCTATATGACCAGTGGTGAAAGGTTTCAGCTGCAGCCAACTCTCCCTCCGTGACCCAGATACATCTCCACCCTGCCAGAGCCACTGCCCACAGTCCCGGCGTCCTTCCCCGGGACTGCTTCAAAAAGGAATCATCAACCAGTGGACGTAGGAAAAGACTTTGATCTCTGTCTGAGTGAGGCCAAGTTAAATTATTTTAGTAGTCTGCGTGCATTTTTTTCCTTAAAAGTATAATTGACTTCATTTGGGTGGCACTCCTGCACCTCCACCATTATAAGGCTGTTTTCTTAGAGTGCACGCGCGTTTCACCGCGCACGTAACTACGATTATGAAAGCCGTCGGCCAAGAACGCGTTTCTCCTTCGCTTCCAATGTGAGCTTTTTATTTTGTCATTTTTTTCCCAGTCTCTGAATACATTAGGAGGAAATTCCACTGAAAAATTAACCAAGCTTGCTTTTAGACCACCGCCACATAATGGGTTAGTGCTTCTTCATTCCTCTTGCTCGTAAGGTTTAATTACTTTGGGAGAGATAGCGCATGCAGGAGGTGGACAAAAAAATAGAGACACCTTACAATGTATTTCAGTTCAACAAAGCAGTGTAAAATAATCCAATTTAAAAAAGAAAATACACATTTTAATCAAAATTACTGTATATTCAATATTATAATTAAATGCTACGGTGGTAAAATCACCTGATATAAAGAGAAGCCTCTGTGCTATCTTCTCCGTTTATTACTTTTTATTGACGCCAACTGCACAGAAGCAACTCGCAGAAGGAGTGCACTTTTGAGGTCGTGGACCTGAGCCACCAAATTAGAGGTTTCAAATGAGAGAGTAATGTGTGGGAGGATTCACAAACCAGAAAGCATCACTTCCTTTAAGAGTTAGACGTCTTCTTGGAGCCAGTTTGTGAATTTGAACTTATAGGGAAATCAAAAAAAAAAGAAAAAAGAACACACCAACTGTCGCAATAAAGATTGCGAGGGAAGAAATGTCACAAAGATAACTAACAATGCGAGAGTTAACATGAGCGAGGGAGAGGCGGTGAGCTAGCGGTGTGATGTCATGCTTCAATGATGCGGGCCGAGCAGTCTGCAGGGTACAAGAGAGAGAAGCAGCCGCGGTGACGTTATGAGTTAAATCAAGGCTGTCTGCCGGTTAAACACTCGCCTCCGAAAGGTGTACTGAGCCAAGCTTGACCCAAAATGCATAATGGTGTGCTGGTTGTTATAAAACTAAAGGAAATTGCATTTCTAAATAAAAGTGAATAGATGCAAGGCGGGAGAAATGATCAAAAGCGACTCTGGCGGAGACATGTGAAATCACCTCAGTGGATATTTCTGAAGCCATCAACAATTCCCCCTCATTGTGTGCACCCCCCCCCCCCCCGTATATATGTGATGTTTTAAATAGATTTGAAAAATCATGGCAAGAGTGCAACTCAGATGAAAATGTCAGTTGGCTCCAATTCAGCCGATGGAAATAGCGTCGAGCCCAAATGTCATAGTGAATATTTACCCCTGGCATAGTCTGAACATGAGGGTCTCGTCTGTCCGCTTGGCTGGACTCTTGGCCTTTATTCTGAATTATATCTTGTCACACACTTGGCTGTGGACCTTGCTGCCCCCCCCCCCCTTTTTTCTTTGACTTTGTACCCACTCACATTTCACATGATGCTGTCTCAACAAACATGCCTTTCAACATCCATTTTCCGTCTCCTTTTCCCCTTCTCTGGCCACATTACTGTGGGCCACACTTAATGCAAACAGGGTTTGAACTACACTACATAAGCACAAAGGTGTCATGGCAGGTGTGATATTTCGTCCGAGTCTGCGTGGCTGCGCGGGGCGAACCTAGCCGAGCGGGCCCTCCTCATGATGATGTTTGGCTTCCTCTCGGGACACGCATGCGATGATTTGTCAGATGGCTTCGAGGTTCGGTCAGCGGCAAATGTGTTATTTTTTTCCTCTCCCTCCTGCGTAATGTTCGTACAGACTGAAAATCCCCGACATACCATATTACTTAATAATGCACACCGGGGCTTATGGAACAATACGCTATGATAGAAAAAGCTAAATAATTCAAACTAATGCCTTCCTAATGTGAGTAGCTCCTGCTGGCCGTCTTTGAGGCCATTCGCTGTGGAGGGACCCTGGTTATGTCTTCATGCCGTTTGGTAAAGCTGTCAGGAATCAATGGTGGATTACATTTTTTCCATCAAAATAGAATTGTTGTGCCTTTTTGCTGTTGTGGTTGCGGTTCTGGAGCTACTGCACTGTTGCAGGTAATCGTCCAGTATTCGTCGGAGCCTCTTTAACCACAATCTGACCCACAGAACTAGAAGATTTCATTCTGACCAAGGCGTGCGTGGTTGCTCTGTTGGCTACAGTTCACATTAGGGCCGAACGCTTTGAGAAAATATGTGAACATGTGCAGCGAAAGAAAACACGTGTTGACTCCAGATCTGTATCTGTAGCATTTAACAGGATCAATTCACAACAGGCATTATGACAAACATCTTGGGGCCTTTTCATTTCTACACAGGTAGAATCAGATTATAAGTTCTATGTTGTTGATGCCTCACAAACTTTTTTTTTTTTCCGAGCGTCCGGGTAAACAGAAGTAAAAACCATTAGCCGACATTTGTTAGTTGCATGCCCTATACTATTTAAATAAACTCCCCGACAGCCGAACGTCGGTTGTTGTGTTTATTGATAACAGCTGCATAGTTGCCCCTCGTACGGCGGCGACAAACTGCTGCGAAGTCTCATCTGACAGTGTTTTGATATGGGCTGGCAGCAGCAGCGTCGACGGCGCCGCTCTGCATCTGCGTGAGCTGACATTAGCTTCACAGAGTGACGGGAGAAGCTGTTCCACAGCTCCGGCGTCTGTGGGTCCTGATTCAAAGCCCTTTTTTCTTTGTTTTTTTTAATGTGATGAAACAAGAGTTATCCAGAAATTTCAAGCGGCAGATCCCCCACGGCTCCGCTCGCTCCGTCTTTCACACTCGACAACTCCACCAATTTCAGATTAGTAGCTCAGCCGATGGCTACTAATCCGAAATTGGTGTCACCTGCATTTTCTTTTCCTTTTTGGGTGTCTGGTGTCTCTTTTGAACAACAACAAACAAAACAAAAAACAGCCGCCCAATCTTTAAACTTAGATTTCTGTTGTGTGGTTTCCCATTCGGCGATTCGACAACCGCTGTCTGTCAAATTGTGATTTACTCACAAAACCAAAAAGCAATCATTCTAGTGCAATGTGGGTTCATCCTGTTTGTCTCTCTCAGTAATCAAACAATGATCTGTTTTTTACTGTGAGATTCATATTTGCACGTTGTACAAATGAACCGTTTTCTTCTCCACACACGGCAACCTCCCACGCGCCGGCTCTTTGCCCCCCCCCCCCCCCTCAGACGCGTCGTGTTCACCTCTTGTTTGGATAACGTGCGGACAGTAAATCTTTCACCTGATGTTGGCAGCTTTGTTGCCGGGCGCTGTCCATGCTGACAAAACACTTGACCTTCAGGTGCAGTGAAATGTCAGCTGATTTAGCACGCCCGGTCTGAATTGCCACCACTTATTTTGTCATCCGAGCGTTTCATTTGGTTTAGGGAGCGTCAGCGCAAATGCATTACGGCGTGATGAGCTTGCGTATATTTATATATATATATATATATATATATATATATAGGGGGAGAATTGCATGCATCAGGATTTGGGATATCATTCGGACAGAGTTGCGTTTACAGAGCTGTTACTTTGTATCTGCGTCCACCTTCGATGTAATCGTAAAGAATGTGAACATAGATGCATATTCGTTTAATGGTATTACGGTACTCGGCTTTAATACTAATTCGTTGGTGAAATAACATTTAAAAAGCCGTTTTGAAACATCTAGGCCTCTTTTTCCTCTGCATCCCAGAGATGCTAGATTACAAATCTGTGAGGTGGCAGTCATGCTGAAAAGCATGATTTTATCCGAAATGACGAGAAGGGAGGCCACGATGCACTGAGGTCTTGAAAAATTTAAATTGATATTGTGTGTTGCGTTATCATTATACATGTATAGTGCAATGTTTAATTTATACGTAGAAAAGGCACCGCCTTCTCTGCTCATCTCTCCTCTCTTTATTCTTAATTCATGCTTCCCCTCCAGTTGGCACAGTAGCTTTTTGTCCGGCGCAACATCTGTCAAGCTTTATTTACCTTCATTCCTTCTGTCCCCCTCCACACGTGACCACCAGAGTCACCGCTGGCCGTTTGTTTGTTTAAACAAGCGTAAAGTGTAGTCATGTTCCCCCGATGGTGTTGTCAAGATTAATTCTGTGTTTTCCTAATGCCTGCTAATGAGAAAGTTGTGTGCGTTTGATGGTCAATAACGTGAAATACGGGCCCGCTCCCTAAATGCTGGCTCCGTTCAATAACCTATTAAAGTTGAATCACAGATAACTTGGCGCGCATCAGGAAAGCAATCTGAAATTTGTGCTGACATTGATCCAGCAGGAAGGAGACCTATTGCTCCGATTAACACTGTGGCCCCAGGAGAGGAGTACATCAGCCATTAATAGCCCACTGTCCCAGATTTTACTTAGACCATATAAAATACTTTTATTTATGAGACATTCGGCGGTAAAACATCATGACACGGTAGAATGGGACTAACTTTTTTATTTTTTAAAATATTTTTTTGTTACCAATCGCTCGCTGGAAGCTGTGTCGTTGGTCACAGTGTGTTTCATTTCCAGGTTTTTACTGCAGCTACTATTTTTTAATCTGTTAATGTAACGGAGTGTAGTATGCTGCAATCATTACTCTGGCGCACACAGATAAATCTAAACTGTGCATTTACGATAGCAGCCAGTGTTGCACCTTAAGGTGTGCGTGTGTTCCAGCACGTGTTGTTTTTTTTGATGTGCGTCCTCTACACCCGGTTTTTCTGAAAAATACCATTCGATTGGATTCACAAGGTCTGTTGGAAATGTTCCTCAAAATGTCACGTTAACGCTTCGAAAATTATTATAAAGTAATTGTTTCGTCTGCACATTGTGGTAAAAGCCCATTTTACCCAGGATAGCCATGCGAGGCCATCCTGGTTTTTTTTTAACCACCCTCCAAGTAATAAAGTAAGAAGTGTCTTTGCTCGTTTCTCGGCGATTATTTTTGCGTCCTACGATTTTCTCGTCACTCTGCGTGCGCTAAATGAATTGTTTTCTACCACTCATCGCCCGACGGGTATACTCCCTCGACAATTGCTGCTCTTTCTTGTTGTTGATTTCTTTACAACTGTTCAACATTTTGTAGCTGTGGCATTTATAACCACACTGAGCATTTGAAGTCGGGGGGGTCGGATTCGTAGTCACTTTGGGTGTCATCTCAGAACCAGCTATCGGGTGTCTTGACACATTTTAAACAATGCACGAGAACATCTGTAAAATGCCATGGCCCCTTTCTAAGCGTGCCAATTATTTGAATACCAGATGCCTGCGTGCTGCTGTAGTTTAATGCCAACTCATGGGAGGCTTCTATAATTAGACCTACTAAAGAACAAGATTGTCTGATCTTACAGCGAAATGAAAGGTGCATAACATGCCTCACGACTGGAACAGACAAATAGCTCACCCATTAAACAATCCCCAAGGAAGTCGGAGGGAGAAAGTGACGGATCGTTTCAAAATTGCGGTCTCATCCATTTAATTATAAACACTGTGATAAGGGCATCTCCTCAGAATAAATATGACCAGTAATGAGGTATGGCATTGCTGTTTATCTGCGTCCTTGACATTCACTTTGAGAATAAAGAAAAGGGGGTAATAGCATCTTTCTAAACAGATCTTGAAAGTCCATGGGAAGGGATAAATGTCAGTGGGCTTCACTCACAAATCACAGTTTTTCCTTCCTCTCTGACCTTCACTCTGTGCGCTCGACAGAGAATTAGCAGGATATTATTAAATATCCGGTGTGTATCCTGCCATGGAAGTGATCCCCAGAGACGGAATATGTCTCGTACAAAAGAATGCCCGTAAACTGACAATTAATTGGTGTGTTTAGGTAATGATAAATAATTCATTACCGTGACATTGAGGGACTTGTGAGAGACGGTGTGACAACAGGATGTATTGGCAGGCTCCAACGTGAGCTAAATAAAGCTCGGGGGGGCTCGCAGCAGCCCATGTGTATTTGAATATCAGCGTAATCTAATTGGTGTCATCATATCTCTCCTGGCAAGAGCTCCGCCTAAGGATACCATTTGGCCGCTCCACTGGAAGTGTGCTGTGAACAGATCAATAGATGTAGCGGGCATGATTATGTTACGATTATACACCGGAGAGAGCCTCGTAAAGCCCCGGAGAAAGGTGATTTGAAGAGAGGCACCGCACCTCCTGGCACCGCTCCGGCGGCTCAAAAAGCTCAGTGGTCAGTGAGATTGGCTGCAGCCCCAGCTCCGGGACCAGCTGGTACGAGAGCGGATTCAGAGCCTCCCCTCTCGTCTCCACCTGCCGTACGCCGCCCAAGTGTTCCAATTCAAGCCATTACCTGCTTCATTTGCTCGCTGTCTAACTCGGCGTGCAAGTAAGTCCACTGCTGGCCCCTGTAGCATGATCTCCCTGCCTACATGTACAGGACGGGTCACACCTTTTCAACCAGCACATTCAGAATCATCAGGAAGAGAAGACTTTTTATTTTTTGATATGACTAGAACAACAATCACATCATCCGAATCTGTCTGAATAATTGAACTCGCCACTCTTAGAATTCCGGCATGATGTGAAAAGAATAAGTCAGAGGTGATCGTCGTAGAGCTGATGATGATTCTCCAAAGAGGTCACCTTTAACCGGGCCTCTTTCTCAATGCAGGTTATGCAAGACTTTGGCCTGATCTCATCAGACATCGCCTGTGTACAGAGTAGATGCCACTGAATAAATAAAACCTCTCACCCTTCCCCACACCAGCGCAAGACGCCGGGATTAGCATCTCATTAGGCGGCTCTTGTGCGCATGGTTTGTGGATGAAGGAGTGAGAAATGGAGCTAAAGAGGGAACTGTGTTTTGTCCTTTTTTCCTGAGTGGGGGAGATTTGGGTTGGTGACTACTGTGAGCTTGTTATGAGCCATCATCACCTGCTGCGGTCCACATTAAACTGCATCATTGCTGTGGCAGAGATGTTATTCAGAGGTACAAACGACTTCAGAGGAGTTAAACATCCGCCCTTGTTATTCCTTAAGACTAAGATAATAACTTCAGAAATTGCTGCAGCCCGAAAAAACAGTGTAGTCCAGAGAATACTCGCACTGAAAAACTTGGTGACAGTCTGCGTCTGAGATAAATTGGCCTCAGCAAAGGTGTCTCCTGCTGGTGGCCAGTCTGTGTTATCTGTGCAATGAACATGCAATTTCCCCCTTGATTGTGCTCCCCACGGATTCATAAACACATTCAGCAGAGCAGTAAACTACAAAAGACACGAGCCCCTAAGACAGTGGCAATAATCTGCCTGAAGAGACGAATCCCCCGCTGATTCACCGACAGATTCTGAAGCGTTCGGATGTTCAGATCGACGGTCAGCAGTAAACGGCGTGGTCCTTCCCTGGAGCATCTGTTTATTTCGATAAAATATCCCCCAAAAATTCAAAAAGCAACATTTTCTTTGTGTACACGCCGATTTCCTCGGCGTCTCTGGGAGATGTACTACAGCTGACTGATATGAACGAAATGTGAAAATGCCTGGATTGCCTGCACGGCCAAGACTGCCGCGCACCACCACCTCAATTTAGCTGCACAAACAGCACTTTGCAGCATCAGCTGGCCGGGTTAATGCCGCGGACTGGCGTGGACCAAAGTTTAAAAAGCGGGTTAATGTCGGTATGTTAATACCGTCCTCAGGTGCGCCGCTCAACAAGTTGAGCCGGAGCGTTGCCATTACCATGCGGATTGTGAAACATATATATTTCCATATCTGAGGTGAAATGACATCCCTGCCATTGAGTTTCTGATTGAAATGGCAGCGTTGTGTTTACCTCTGGCTGGTGATCGTCGCGTCGTCCCTTTCCAGCTCTGGGGACCGTTCCTCGTTAGTGCGCGACACTATCAGAACAATCTTCATGTCACGGCGAGCGGCGGGGGAACTCACGCTGGGAATCTCACTGCAGCTAAAGCGCCGCGCCTTGCGTTGTCACCGTGACATGTAGGCAATGTCTGAAATTAACTTTTGAGTTCACTGCCAAGGGCTGTAAACTAAGAGATTATACCTGCCAAGAATACGGGCCCTTATCAGCCAAAAGTTTTTTAAATTTTCTCTTTCCAGAGAAATATATTACCGTAGACGCTCTCGGCCTTTTTGGAACAGAATCGGTTGCTGCATGTGCATGAGTTTTAATACTCACATATTCGTGTATGTACACACTTATTTGGCTTTTGATCTTTTAATATGTCAGATCCAATATGTTCAGTAACCACTGCGGGAGACGACATTAATTAAATCGACTACCCAGACTATTGTACCTGACGATGACTGAACACTTGGCTTCCAGTTGTTTTGAAATGTCTCATGAGTGGATTTTGCTGCAAGAAATAACCCCCACCCCCCTTCTCGTCGAAAGGTTAGAAAGCGTTTTATTCCGGCCCATAGTGAACGGTCTATTAAAGGTTTTTGAAGCCGGTGCAAAAGGGCAAACATGACATAGATGTAAGCAAAACCACACACGGAAAAACAACAACAACAACGGGAGCAGCGGTGGACTGTTATCATATGCAGTGTCACGCAGTGTCATATGCATAATCATATGCAGTGTCATTTAAACATTAAAGGGCATAAGCACTTTTAACTGTGAACAAATAACAAAACACTGGAACCTTTTGAGTCGTTAAAAAAACCCCACATTTGGCATTAATTTCATTATTGCAAAAAGGTTTTTTCAGCGTAACTGTCACCTGCTCAAATCGGATTTGGTTGTGTTGTTTTTAAACAGGAAAAAAAATGATTTTTAACATGCACCAGGTTCTGAGACCACATGAACACCACACCACCTAGTCTGCCCACGGTAAAGGAGGCACCAGCTATGGGGGGGGTTTTGTGGTTTTTTTTGCTGGAAAATACAACAACAGAATGATTCATTGCTGCGATTGAGTCACGTCCATTTGGGGGGTCGCAGTGGCATAGTAGAAACCAAGAGAGCAAAACACAAAGCCACATGGACTGACAGGTAGCTCATTCATTGGACAGATTTGGTGGCTTGTCGTGCTGCATCAGCTGCACCTGAAGTGGAAAAAAATCAAAACACGGGTCTATTTCGGTGAGTGACGGCAAGTCCCGTGCTCTGTGCTGTCACTTCGGTTTCGGTGGTGGTCACCGCTGCACTCGCAGGGGAAATGGTCGCTCATGGGTGAGATGAAAAGCGGCTGCAGGTGGACTTCATGGGTGAGGAATAATGGCGAGAAACATACAAAGCTCGCCACTTGGACACTGCGAGGGCTGCATCCGGGGTCCTACCACAGTCAACAGTGGACACGTCTAACGCGTCGCAGAACCGATTTGGAATGATCATTTGTACGAGTGGCAACTCAGAATTATCTCATGAGGTACGCTCCTGAAGGAGGTAACAGATGACCAAATTTGTCATCATCTTTGGCTCTAAACGACCTACTGTAGTGTATTGTAAAGGCCACCCCATTTCTTTTAGGCTATAATAAGTTTCAGTCATACAAATGAAGTAGTCCAACCAGTGATCCTGACCTACGAATTTTAAGGGATTGTTTGAAATTGTTTTAACAAATGAACAAATAAAAAAAGCCCATCATTTGTCATCTTGAGCTGTTTCCACACTGACGGACGCATGTTTATTTGTCGGAAAAATGTTGCTGTTGACAAAGTCTACAAAGCATTTGTTGGGCAAAGTCAAACAATCTTCACAACCCAAGTAACTCCTCCTGTGAAATACTGAAGTGTGCGTCTGGGGAATACCGTTCCGACAGACTCCCCGTGCCGGAAGGACATCCACAGCTCCAGTGATTTACTCGCTGTTCTTTTCATTTCATATTCCATCCCAGCGATCATCCATCCCAGCCTTGGCACATGGAGCCTGGATTTGCCCTCTGCATTCCTTCTTCCAGATTACAACAGGTTGAGCCGCCCGTCCAGCGCCCCACCGTTCAGCTGCAACCTTTTGTGAGGCCTGTGGGACGTGGCTCAGCACTGATGATCCTGAGATGTTGCTGCGGGTCTAATCCCCGCGCCGTGAGAGATGAGGTCCTCCTGCTGCTGCAACTTTGATCAAGCCCTAATGTGATCAGGCAGTGACCCTGACATGACTGGCCCGAGAACTTGTAAAAGATGCCGAGCGGACGGTGGGGGGTGCAGGGGGTGGAGGGGGTGGATGCTCTGATCTGACCAGTAAACCAGGAGAAGAAAGAAATTATTCTGAAGGTTGCAGCTCTGCCTTCTGGGTAATAAAGGTTTCATGTATTCGTTTTTACCCCAGCTAAAATTGCGATCTATAATGACCTGACATTTCTTTTTTTTTAAAATCTAGCCAAGAAGCTCATGATTTGAATGTTAACCGGGGCTCTGCTTGACATAAGGTGCAGTCTAATGGGAGGACGCTCCGTTTTGAATTCTACCGGACCTTCGCCGCTCTCAGTTAAGTCTTCATGGTATATCTATGTTAATGTCCCGCCGCTTGTATCGCGGATCAAAATGGTTGTGTACACAGTCTGTCATTGCAGTGCATCTGCGGAACACTCCCAACAGTCACAGGGGACCGGGCCTGCACTGTACCCCGTCACAGACGCCTCTGGTTCAGAAGCGTGCGCTGAGCCCGTTTACTGTGTCGTGTGTTGGACTGCTCTCATATGCGCTTGCACATTACTCTTGCCGTCAAACTCGCTGGTGATGTGCAGGGTGAAATGCGGCGCCTTAACTTCTGAGGCCAAATGTGTGAAGTCTCGATATATTAACTTCACTCTAATGGACTTTATCAGCCATGGTGCAGAAAGTCATGGAGATTAGAATGAGAGGGAGTGGATGTTTGATTATTTATTTATTTTGCTTTCTGTTGGGTTCCCGGCACCATGCAATTGCATGAGGATACTTAAAATGCCTCGTGGAATCAGTTGAATATGGCTCTGTACTTTCTTTGTCAGGTGCCTACAAATTGTCTGCTCACACGGAGGCTGGCCCTGTAATCCTCACTTGTAATAAGTCCACAGTGATTTAAGGCTTTGTTTTTCTCTCTATATTGCCCCAAGGTTTCCCAAACAATACAGTATTATGTACGATGATTCCAAGGGATATGCAAATGAACATGTTCAGTTACAAAAGTGCATGCCGTAAAGGGAGAGAAATACGTTGTGCATGTCCACCATGATTCTTAATAAGTATTTCGGTCAGACACCAGCTCGAAGATTCCACCTACGCGTTGTGTATTCCCTGCTTGCTTTGGCAACCCAAAAGGGACAATGTCAAAGAAGAGACAGAATGTGAAAGATGTCCTGTACAATTGGCAGTGAGATGGAAAAAAAGATGCTGCACCACAAGGGATCCGTTGCCATTAGTCCAGAATGAGGGAGCTGGTGTAGAATGGAAATAGGCTGATTTACAGACATGATGGTGCTTTGGATCAAGAGAAATGTGTCCATTCACTCACATGGTTGATTTCATCAACATTCTGAGCGAGCACGAAGAAGGCGAGCAGATGCATGATTTTGTTTGGCAGACGTGTCTCTATGACTTATATTCTGACTCATAACAGCAACAGTTTTAACCATTGAAGTTACAGTGACAGGTATCTTGTACAACCACTGCATGATTTCTGTCCATTTGGTTACTGCCTAAAATGGTCACAGAAAACATTTTCAAAAAAGTTTCTAATTGGTGGGGAAAAGAATTAATAGATATAAATCACTAATTTGCATTGATCAACTAATACTCACGGCACTGTGAAATTGATTATTTCACAACAGGTGTTATCTGCAGATATGTACAAGCCCCGGTTAGTGGAGTCAGAAATATCTAGAGTTTTCATTTTATAGTGAATGAAAAATGGTTTGGGGGGGAAAAAAACAACTCCACACTTATCTCATTTGCAATTTTTGCATATTTAGTACAAAACGCATAAACATGCTTTCTTTCATATATAATATGAAATATAATATATATATATATATATATATATATATATATATATATATATATATATATAAAATATGCTTAATTTTCACTTTCTATCAGTCATTGCTATCTTCAATTCAAATGCATCAGTTGTTTTTACAGATTAATTATTTGACGTTTTTCAAGAGGAAAGTAATAAAAATAATTTCCATCACCTTTTTTAGAGGGACCTTTTAAAAATTCTATAAATGACACAGGCGTGATGATTTATACTTTCCTGTTAATAAGTAATAACTAACCAGGGCGTAAGTGCAGCCAAAGTCACGTCATGTAAATACAATTTCACAGCACAACCGAGTTATATCGGAAGACTCGTTCATGTCTTTTCAGCTCTTGGAGCAACGTAATTTAACCTTTCAGCCATTTCTATGTTTGTACACAGATTACAGATTACTTTAAAATGTGTCTCATTTGAGATGTACAGATCTCAGTATTCTTGTCAATCTTCATACAGATGTGTCACTTAACAAATGACCTAGATGCTCATCTTTAGTTGGAGGACTTGCGCTCGAACCAGCTTGGTTAGGGTTAGGGTCTGCATTCGACAATTTCAACATTGAAGAAATTACATTCTCAGACAGGGCACATCCCTGCAAAACACGTTCATCCATCCATTATCAATACCTCTTATCTATTTGAGGGTCGGGGGAGGAGGGGGGCGGGGGGGCTGTAGTCGATCCCAAGCTGACATTGGGTGATTGGTGGGATACAGTGTGGACAGGTCGCCAATCTATCACAGGGCCGACGTACAGAGACAAACAATCATTCACGTTTACATTCACACCTACAGGCAATTTAGAGTCTCCAATTAACCTGCATGTCTGTGGTCTGTGGGGGGAACCCGGGGAAGCCGGTGGTAACCCCGGGACAAGGAGTAAACACTCAGGAGGTAGGGCCGGCTATCCACCAACCTTGAAGGGTCGGCAGTTCGATCCCAGCTTCCCCCAGTCCTGCCGATGTGGCCTTGGGCAAGACACTTACTGTAACCCGAGATTGGCTCTGGCGGCTCTTCGGGCAAGTGTATGAATGTGTACGAATGTGACAGAAAAAGCGTGGTACATGTAAAGGTGAATGTGACTTGTGCTGTAAATTGCTTTGAGTGGTTAATAAGACTAGAAAAATGTCCTATTGTCCTATTGTTCCATCCGCTCTTACCTTGCAACAGCAGAGGACTGGCTATGCACTGGCAGCCCGAAGACCCTGCCTGCCTCACTGCATTTGCAGTCTCTACTTTTACAAGCGTCAGTCGAGGTCGCGTAGGGCCAGACAGGAACATGAACTAACACAGATGACTGTGCGGTGGCCTTGATGGGCCAGGCAATAAATATACCAATTGAGCGAGGTTCAGTTATTTGCCTCGCCAATCTTTTGGTTGATTTTTTTCTGGTCAGTAGATGTAAGGACCACAGATTGAGTCAATTAAAATGAATATCACCCGTTCAATCTGAGTGTCTCTGTTGGTAAGAGCTTCCTGTACCGTGGTGGGGTTTATTTGCGGTTCAATTGTCGACAGTTTCTTATGAGCGGGGGCTATTCGTAGCAGTTTCTGGATTGCTCCTTGATGGGATCCGCAGTACCACCGTTCAGTAAACAGAGAAGCTAATGGCACATTTAAAACCTTCACTTAAACTTACGCACACGACATGAAGCTCATCTTACAGCCATTAACATCTAGTGAAGACGACGTTTCAAACATGACTTTTCCTTGGCGAGTGTATTCCATTAAACGTATGAACCCAGGAGACTGCAGGTAGTCAGCTTTGATTTTGAACAGGGCCTTTGCATTGTAATGGAATATTTAAATGTAATACAGGAAATGGAAGAGAAAAAAAATACTGGTACCCTGTTGTAAGGCAACTACGTTAAAAAGGACTTGTGATCATAATGGAAATGCTAACTATTGGGTTAGACACACTGCTGTCAAATGACTTGGATGGAAATGAGCAAGAGGGCGCAGTAATTTTTAAGAGATGGAAGCAGATTATTGTAATTAGGAACACCATTACTGTCCTTGTTTTAATTGAGTTGAGTTAAGTTGTGGTCCAGTGCTTACATTAAGAGGCACTGATTTCTCGCGCAAAGTAGCAGGGGTGTACAGATAGCCATCACTGGATTACTGCGATACTTAGGGAAACTTGTGTGTGATGGTTATTTCAGGAAAGTTCTGACACTACAAGGTGCATTTCTTCCCTATGATTTCCAAACATATGAATGTATATTTACTCACAGTCAATATTGGGAATATACCATAAGTCAGTCTTACTGAAAAACTTTTACCCAGATTTGACTGAGTTGTGTCTCAGAAAATTGCACTGGGGGTTTCCATGAGCTATGAGTTCTGTCACACGGCCGCTGCTCCGGTTCCAACTGCTGACTGTGTTGATAGGTGGACCACATCAATTCCCTGAACTACAATAATGAACTTCCTGTAGTTTTCAGAACCGGGCAAACACTTTTCCCCTCACTCTGTATCTTCACGTCTTCATGTCTTGTTATAATATTGAAAACATAAAGACCAAATTAGAAGTTAAGGTGCATTAGTTGGAATAAACATATACTGTGCCCTGTTGATTATAGAACACATGGGATCTTAAGCTTTGCTCATATGGCGTTAGTCATCTCTGTACCTGGAAAAAAGCTTCCATCTCAAAACTTTTGCTGCTTTCCTGCTACTTTATTTTTACTTTTCATGCTGCAGCAGCTCAAGGCTAGAAAATGAAACACAAAGCTTTCCACGCTATGCCCAGAATAGAAAACGAGTAGTTTACATCCCACACAGAGTGGGCCAGACATCCCACCTTCTCCTTGTGTCGGCCTTTTGTTGCTCCCGTTCTTCAACAGTATATATACAGTATATATACACACACACACACACACACATACCGTACCTGCTGTCCTTTCAGCTGCAACATGGAGTAGTATATCAACAGAGACCTCGAAGTAGCTCCAAGACCGAGTCCTCCCCAAGGGAAGTCAATCAAAGCCTCCCAGCGGTGTTCCATTTGTCCAGGCCTACCTGATCATTTTCCCTCTAATATCCCCAGTCCCTGCAGCTCAGAGGCTGATCAATGTTGCTGAAAACCGAAAACTGTCTGGGAGCGGTGGGGGAAGTGAAAAACACACTGAATTGATGACATTGTAAATGGAAGCCGGGGTAGACTTTGTGACACCCATGGTCCACCCCCCCCCCCCCCCCCCTCAAAACACATTCTCCGTCGAACTCATCGCAGGCGAATTAGCAATTCAGAGCGTGGCCCTAGGGTTGCCGAGTGTTTATGTGGATGCCCGGTGTGATGAAGGCTCACATTTGTTTCCTGTCACTGACCCGTCACTCACTCGGCCGTTGCAGCTCAAGGCAACGTGGATTTCAACCTCAAATAGTTGGAAAGACGTCAGCGTGTGACCAGAGAGAGAGAAGGACAAAAAGAAAGAAAACAGAGAGGAGAGAGGAGAAATGTTTACCAAACCCTTACACTCCTCCTAATCATCCACACACACACACACACACACACACACACACACACACATACACACACACACACGCACACACAGATGCAGATAAAAACAAAAAAGTTATCCCATCAAAGCTCTCAGGCAGTGATGCCCTTCACAAAAGTGGTGAGCTGGCACGTTGCGTCTCACAGTAGATTACATGGTGAGAGACGGGCCTCCTGTTCTTAAACATTATTGCATGGGATCGATATTCCTCATTAGCACTTCTGAAGGAGCCTAAAGTATTTGTTAGATTTTGCGATTATATTTTCCAATGAGAAGATCAATTAGGTGTTTGAAGTGTCGTCTTACTTGCTCTACAGTATAATTCTCACCCTTGCAGTAAAGCCCAGCTTGAAGCCGCACCATAGTCTTTTCTTTTTTTTTTAAAGGCAACTCCGAGTAACTTTGCATTGACTTTGAGCTGCAAGGTGCGACTTGGACCCGAGACAAGCGCCTCGCGTTGTGTAATGTAGATTAGCAGCAAAGCACATTACTTTTAAATGGCACTTAATGCTGTAGATCATGCTGACCCAAAATACAAACAGCAGGTGTTAAATGAGATTCAGTGCAAAGGAACGCCGGTGGGCTGATGAAGGTGGAAATCACGCCTTGTGTTATGCGAAGGGTTATTTTATATTCAGTCCTCACAGAATTACTGTATGCCTTCGGCCTTACCGTATCCGCCAAATGTATGTTGGACATTAGCCAGCTGCTTTAATTCAAAACAGGTTTAGGCTTATTTGACAGCTTAAATGTTCGGTCTTAATTTTTTATTAGTTTAATATTATAATGAGGGCTCTCAAAAGATCAGATCTTCACTACACCATTATTGTGGCCAAAGGACTCCATGATCAAAATATTATCACAGTATTTAATATCTACAGGGAGGGGGACATTCAAAATAATATTATTGGTCATTTTTATCTTTGTTTTTGCTGTTTTATAAATTTTTTGCCAAATGAATTAGACCCAAAATATTACATGATAATAACTTACCTACTACACCTGTGCAGATAGACAATGATCTCAGTGAGTGAGGGTGTGTCGAGACAATATTTGCCTTCTCGTTAATATATGAAATTATCCATATAGTATTACATTCATATAAACATTTTATTTGCCTTCCTACAGTTTCACTAAAGCCAACACTGGCAACAGCGCGCCACACACACACACACACACTCACCCTGCTGATACAGTAACATAGCTGAGGAGATAATAGACAGACGGACAGCACCGTTTTCTAACAGAGAGAAAGCTGCAAGCCATAAACAGCTGTTTCTATCACCCTCCCAACACACACACACACACACACACACACACACACACACGCACACACACTCTCTCTCTCTCACACACTTGCTCCCCCTGGAATAATAATCATATCTAATAGCTTATACCTACTGTGTTGGAGTGTGAATCATATAGCTATTTCATTATAACAGAAATAATTGGAAATGATTAAAAGGTGCCATGGATTCTTTTGCACAATATTATAATATTTGTATGATTAACATGATATCAATAATCACATTTCTTTGTAGTATGGTTCATCATTATTACTGGTATGTTGCGACTCCCCAAAGAAATGGTGAAGGTGTCATGTTTTTTTGTTTCCATCCGTTTGCTTGGAGGGTGACTTCTTCTTCCTTGCAGTTGTGGCCACATTGCTGCATTTCTCTGCACATTATCGCCACCACCTGTCAGCTGGTGGAATCGCATGAAGCCGTTGGCAGAATTGGGTTCCACATCATCCAGGTGCTTCTTGCGCAGGTACATGAGACGCAAGAAAAACATCTCTCCATAGTGCTAGTAGTGTTCAAAAAGTCAATCTTTGAACCGTTAGGGTTCAAAGATTGCTCGTGATTGAATTAACGGCGAGTGCAGTACTTCACAATAATTCCTGCGTTTTAATTAGAGGAACAATTAAAAGCAAGAGGGGAATATGGTAAGTGGTTTGCCGGGAGATGGAGAAGGAGCAGTCTACCTTTTCTGTCACTGCCAGAGCAGGTAGAGTTTTGATGTTGATCTATGTAAGTAATTGGGACTGCAGATGACAGCCAGACGGTGACATTAAGGCAAGTGAATAGAAGGAATGTGTACCGGTGACGTATAGGGGGAAAGTATGGCTGAAATGTGCTTTGACTGGGCAGCAGCTACGGAGACAAAGATATGAAGCAGCTTATTCTTTTTTTTTCCAAATGCAGGCGGTGAATTGAATCCCTTATCTGTGAGTAAGCAAGTTTGCAGTCCACGATTTTCAGTCCATGTGTAACTCATAAAAGAACGTGTCCGATAACGTTGGGTACGTGAAAGAGTAAGAGGAAATGAATCCATCCTCAGAGATCCGTGGGCAGAATAATGTTGAAAAGAAGAAAAAGCGGAAAAGAACAAGTTGTTCGAGAGGCTGACTAAAACGCTGTTTTATACTTAATAGAGGCTGAATAAAAATACATCAGATTTCAGGTAAACCAAACCCTGCGAGGTTGGACAGTGGGTCCAGGGCGGCCATGCTGGGGCCGTGGCTGAGGTCAGCAACTGTGGCATTACGGAATAGTTGCGGCAGAGTTTCTGAATAGGGGCTGTGTGTATTTCTGTGTGTATTGAGCGCTTTGATACTTTGATAACGCTCCACTACGTTCACCACTTTCGTCTGTCGGCTGGTTGTGCTGCTGTACACTCAGTTTTTTTTAAGCTCTTCCAAACTGAAAGCAGCCGCCTGCTGCGTCTGGAAGCGGCATACTGGGAGCGGGGAGCGTGAACGCAGACGGTTATGTTAAAGCCAAAACAATGAGCTGAAAGACGCTAAAACACTCCCATCGAGCTGGAGAGAACCGCCGAGTCGAGGGACAATTGGATTTGTCACTGTGCCAAACAAGTAGCTTGATTTCTTTGTTGAACTATTGATTAGAAGAGCTTTATTAAACAATCTGCTTTGGTACCTAGAAAATAAATAAACCTCCTCGACGGGAACCTTTCCTGAGCAAGACCAGTGTCACAGAGCAGGATCCACGGAACAGGCTCCTTGACAGTAAGTCATAACCTTTACTCAGCTGATATTGTTATGAAGAGATTAGTAACAACTAAGAGATTATAAAGCAGGTTGCAAGAACAAGATTCACTATTTCTTAAAGAATATAATCTTTGGATTTGGTTGCTTTGCATTTTTCCACATTCCTTGTGTCATTTTCTTTTCGTCAATGGCTGATTTGAGGAATTTTTCAATAGATCAATACACTATAGTCTCAGAAAACTAGATTGTACCTTCTACATTTTGAAGTTACATATACATTGTAATGCCGGGTTGTTTTGCTTCTTGGCAAAGTTTGCCTGATGAATGAGAATCAACACACGGAGATTTGTCTCTAACAACTATATGACTTTAAGACTGCGTATTTTTATTGCATGCATTCAGCGCACGTGGGTGGTGATAAACCGCGACGATGCTTGCTGCATAAAACAGGCTAATCAACCTGTTAGTTCCCACCACAGTTTTTTCATTCACCGGGTCCATATAGGATGACAGCTCGTTGTAGCTGCACGAGCGTCAAGCTCCGGTTTTATATATGTGGTGTTTGTCCATTGCTGACCCTAATTATTCAAATGTAGCATTAATCCTCCGAATCCGGGGGATTGTGAAGCTGAATTAGGGTCAGCTCCGGGTTAATGATGGTCAGAATTATCTGGGTGGCTCTCAACACAGCCTTTTCCATTTATTACGGCGGCTGTGTGCGCATGGCTTGTAGACGCACTTTCGCCCACCTTGACGATGTCCTGTTTTGTTCGTGTTTGTGGATGTGGCTGTGGGGCCAGTTTTGACATTTACTTTATCTCAAAGGGTTCTTTTGTTTGACTTTTTTTTTTTATGTTTGTCCAACATTATCAGCCATACGAGTGACCCATCACACAGAGCTGTTTAATAACACAGTTCCCGGGTCAGGTGTCGAGGTCTGACTGCGTTTGATTTCTATCAGAAGACTGAGTGTGGGGTCTTTCAGCGTGCCGTAGCCTGATCAATAAGAGCTTGGGTGGCCACTTACATATTCTGCATGAAAGCATTCACTCGGCCACAGCTCCTTGCAAACAAAGCGCAAGAGGAAATTGAGTGAAATGAATAGTGGGGAAAAAACAATCAAGCTACTGTAGGAGAAAAAGTGTTGGGAATACTAATTCAATACTTCTTGAAAGCTTTTGATGTCATTTCGATCAGAGTTTTTCTTCAGGCTAAACAACAATCTTTGCGCATAAATTACTGGAGAGTGAGCAGGTATGTGGAGTGCTTCTTTTACAGTCGTATTACAAATAATCATTTGCAGCTACGTGTCCAAAGTTGGGGGAATGTAGCTGCTGGTCTCCTCTCCCTCAGCATGAAACACTGGTGTTGGGACGCACCTGCACGTCAGCCGGATTACCACAAAACTCAACGATCGTGATAATGGCTGGTAATACTTCCTATTTCATGCCCATATCCCCGTATCCCCATCTACATGAAACCACAGAAATCTACTTACGTAAAGTACCAGTTAGTGGCCGGGGTGGCTCAGTGGTTAGAGCAGGCACACATATACTGAGGTCCAGGGTTCGAATCTGACCTGTGATGATTTCCTGCACGTCGCCCCCCCCCCTCTCTCTCCCCCTCCTCACCTAGCCGTCCTGTCAAATTAAAGGTGGAAAAAAGCTCCAAAAAAAAAAAAAAAAAGTAAATTAACAATTAGATTTTCCACACCTCCATCTACCGCACAGTTCACAACAACTGATATAGGTCGTAAAGTCTGAGACCACGTTCACATTCTCTTTGTCCGACATACGGACCCCACTGTGTACAATTATAACCTACGAAACACCGTTCCACTCACTAACAGTTCTGTCATCAAGCTTTCTGCCGTCTTTGAAAAACCGAAAACCAAAGTTGTAAACTTTGGATGCTTTGTGGCGGTTGCTTGTGGTTCTATTTCACTGGCATTATCATCACCTTCTCTCATGTCTGCTTTCTCCTCTCCATCCTGCTTCCACTTTTGTACTGTCTTGTTGCGTCAGCCCTGCACTTTCTGTGGGTTTTGACCTGAAATGGCTGAAATAGTCAGACAAAAAAATGTGGACTCTGCAATCGTTTTGTGAAGATGGAAATGACCGCAAATGTCATTGTGATTTGCGACAATGTTTTTTTCTATCTCTGACATACTGCTACTTTTGGTAAACTCTCAGTATATCAGGTCCCTGCACACAGAGGACACTCGCCATGCTCAGAATGGTGGAAGGAGGCTGAGGCATCACCTGTGTGTGATCCTAATGAGATCAGGCAGCCTGGCAGGAAGGGCTTTCACTTAATTAATACCATCTCATGGCCGGGCTGGCATACATGTAGTATTAGATGCCCTGCAGCTCTCGTCAGGTCTAACATGACGGCACTGGCAGCCCGTGACTTGGCATAAGCAGTGTCTAAGGAGGAGTGCGTGGGGCCCAGGGGTGCACTTGATTTGGTCATCAACGTAATGAGGTAATTTTAAACAGATTGCCACTGAGACAGATAATAGGCACATCATCAATGTGCCGGCCTGACCTTTACTAACAAAGCATAAAACTGTCTTGCTCCGGCTTGATGTTCATTTTTTTCCCCGCGTAGTAACCTTTGGTTTCTAGACTGTTTAACTTATTTGATCTCTTTGCGAATGATCTCAACTAATATGTTTGTATTGATTACTATTTCCTTTTCCAGGGAGGACATTTAATTATGTCTGTGTTATTTTGCTGTAGATTGCATTAATAATGCAGTGGGATGTCAACCAAAAAAGCGCATACAACTGAAGTCTGAAAGGACCCCACGACACGAGCGGGATCTGTTGCGATAAATGTCTGCGATGTGTTCGACAATGGTTGAATACAAAATCTTTATTCTGACATAACGTTTCAAGCTGTGTTTTTGAATTGCACTGGAATCAATGTGCACGAACAGTGTTAAATGCAGCATCCCGCTCGATTTCGATATAAAAATACATTTTATTTTCACAGATACTCTTTTGTATTCATTTAAAATGCTTTACATGTTCAGCGCAAGGGTGGATCCTCGTTGCACTGAAGATGCTGCACATCAAATGGTGCAACTAGTGCAAGTGCCATATATTCACTTAATATAAATTGACAGTCTCAAATAGAAACTCTGTTCTGACCGATGTTCTCGTCTTACTGTGCTGCTCAGTGAGAGACGCCCATGCTATCTCTGGTCAGTGGAAATATTGCGGAGTGCCTTTAGGTAGATACGCCAGCAACGCGCTGTCAAGTCTCGGCAGGGCTTGGACTGATCTGGTGGAGCTGTGGGATTTCATTTTGAGGATACTTGTGATTTTTATGTATCATATTTATTCATTTATTTGACCTCATCTGAACCGCTTTCCCTCTGCTGGTGAGAACACAAGCCCCGTGCGCGTTTGTACGGGGTACGTCGCGACGTGGGTTACAGAACCGGACGAGTTTTAAATTGATCTGCCGATGGAAAAAGGTCATGGGGGCCTATTGGCTCTTTGGGTTCATCTGCGAGAACCCCAAAAATCAGCCGCTTGTTAAAATAATTTTCAAATGCACAGCATAACTACTAAAATTGCCAGGAGCACAAATACAATAATACAGCGCTCCACATGCATCACAGGTCGTTATGAGGCCTGTTATCAACGTGCCAGTCATTAGTCGCCACAGACAAATGTTCGCTGTTGCTGGCAACACATGGAGAACAGCAGCGTGCTGGAGAATATGTTATCCATATTCTTCTTCCCAACCAAACCTGTGAGTGTTTTCTTTGCCTTCCTTTGCCTCATTGAACCCTTTAGCGCAAATTCTCAAGAGATGTGAACACCATTACTTCTTTTGTATAAATATGATTCGACATGTGTTTTGCATGCAAAACCCTAAATTCTTTTAAACAGTTTGTTCTATTTGAGATCTAATTACCCGCCATCCTTTTTTTCTCCCAGGTAGTGAATTATCACATTTTTATTATCAGTTACTTGAACCCGGAGGGGGGAGGGAAAAAAAGAGGGTGTTTGATGATGTTTTTTTAATATAAATGTGTATGTTAGATTAATGTCTCCCTCACCTCTTAGACCTTGTCGACAGTACAGTAGATCACATCCTGGGGAGAAGCACTGCAGATTAAAAATGTCAATTTCAAACATCACAGTCTGCTCTGTGATATACAGCACGGCGTGGGGACGGCACACGGGAGCCCGAGCAAGGCCTCCTCCCTTCGAATGTCGCGGAGAAAACACCCGCCAGAGCCACGAGCGTGTGCGCACGCACACACACGCCCAGGACGTGACCGTCCTGACTCCTCGTGACATTACTATACACTCTAATCTCCGCTCGGGTTCACCCCTTGTGCTGCGTGCTTCCGACTGAATAATGTTTCTTCATCTTCTCGCCTTCTAAGCCATGCTGGCCTTTGACTTGTTTACACAGATTAAAGATGCGGTGTTGAAACATGCGCCGGATCAAACAGCCGCTCTGCCGAGGCGTAGCAAATGTCAGCATGATGAAGGTGAGGACTCTAATGCCGTATTATCTCTGCTACATTGTTTTGTAGATACAAAGGGGGGGGGCAGGTGTGATGAATGTCCGGCAGAGACGGACACACATTTCTACCCGTCTCCACCTGTCTGTGGAGAGGGGCAGGGAGGGTGGCAATCTATTTAGCCGGAGGGCGGGGGGGGGGGGGGGGATGGGGACGGGTCAGGCAATCCAATCTGAAGATGTTTGCTGGTTGACAGGGTGGAAGCAGTGAATGGACATGGCACCGTTTGGCCCTGGGAGATTTCTGGCTGACACTGCCGGGGAGGATGGACAGGAGCGGGTCGAGGACAAAAATGGGAAGGTCAGCGCGGGACAGGCGGGTATCACCTGATGTATTGTGGGTTAACGGCCTCTGAATGATGTTGCCGTCGGCTCGGCACACAACAGAGACATCTATGAAACGAGGCCGAATCTGTCCCTGTTATCTGCATGCCTCCGATGTTACGCAGCTGATTCGTCCAAACCTTGTATTTTTTCTATGTTTTGTGGATGAATTTAAGACCTAGGAACACAAATAATAACGGCAAACTATTTAAGAATCGGGGTATTATAAAGTAAGAAAAACCAGGTAAATACAAGTCATCCAAACTATACAATAAAATATGTTTTTTATCAGTCTTCCGACCGCACATGGGGCACACTAATTCCTGCTTTGGCACTGGACGTTGCCATTGGTCATTTATGAACACAACACCGAGGGATACTAAGAATTGAGTCACTAAAGCCTGTGACTTTGTCTCAGGATGCTGATGTTTGTTTCCCATTTTCTACCTTTAACCAAGCAGTTTTATTAACCAAACCCCATGATGTTTCCTTCAAGGACTGTTTTGACTTTTGTAAAATATTTGTTTTCTTGCCTTAAGTCTCAGCTTGTTGCCTAGCAACCTGGCAAGGATGTCGCTGTTCCCTGACAAGTGTTTAACTAACCTGACTTTAACCAACCCTACTTAATCTAACCTTAATCCTCGTTTTGAAATGATTGACCTGTCGGGACCCTCCGTGTCTTTCTACATAACAATGTCATGATATTTCCTGCTTTTCTTCAAACGGACAAGGTGACATAGTCAGATAGTAACTGGAGATCCTCGTCAGGTTAAAATAGACCCAGGTCGCATCTGTGTCTTCTGCACAAATGAACAAATGACAAATGCTGTTGTTTTTCTCGTGGGACAGGGTCATAAAACAATAAATAATAATTTCCATCAGTGTAATAATAAGTGATAAATTCCCCCAGTGCTCAGCTAACATTTTGCTTTTTTTTTTTTTTCCAACGTCATCCATCACAAAGGTTGGATGAGTCAACAGTCAGTCAAGTACGGTAAATTGCTTTTCCAGACACTTCAGTTTTAGATAATGAATCGCAGATATCGTCAGTGAATGCGGGTGAAACTCCTTTCTCCATTATGTAGACAGACTAATACCGCTCTGGGAAAAAAAAGATCACTAGATCACGTTGGTGTAAGATTTCTGAGGGAAAAACAGGCTCTGGTCTAAACATGTAAAATAATCATAATATAGCACACTGACCCTTCCTCCGACCCCTTTTTAAAAAGGCTGCTCAGCTGACAGGCTCTAATTAACATCGGCCAGCTGACCTGTGTCTCCTGGGCAGCAGAGAACAATCCTGGCCAGGCTGTAGTCCTGTACGATGCAGTGAAAGAGGCCAGCAGTTCATCTGTTCAACCAGCCCTCCCTCACCACTCACCCCGCTCTCACCTCCCGCTCGAGTGAAAAGGACAGCTGCAGAGACGCTCGTCGACGCTGCTATTAGAGACGCTCTCTCTCTCTCTCTCTCTGCTTTTACATTTACATTTTTACGTTTACAGCCATGTGGCTGACTGACAGCTTGCGGCAAGCACTTAAGGACACGGAGGAAGTGGGCAGGTTCAAATATCGCTCAGACAGAATCAACAACGATGATTTTTTTTTTGGGGGGGGGGGGTGATTTCACGGCCTGACGAGCAATGGCGGTTGAAATGTAAAAGTTGGTACACACCACACTATTACAGTCAGGGATGATAACTAGAGGATTGTTTGGACAATGAATGTCACACGGGTGGGCAAATAGTTGTTGTGATGCTCTTGAACGCGTTGTAAACCCACACCTTGAGGCGTCTCACTGAGTCACAACAAGATTCAAATCCTCCTTTCTTCATTATGTTTGCTGTTCTGTAGCAATGGCACCGATTATTACACATTCGAGCTCACGCGACCCATCATGAGGAGTAAGCCACTCATCAAGACGGTCGGGGATCGTTTCCTCTCTTTCCATACTACAACATAATACAAAATTGCTATTTTGAGTGCACAAGCGCGTTCACTGACAATTATGCAACATGCAGTGCACTATGAGTACAGAACCCAGGTGATGCACGCATACTGCTCAAAAAGCTTGAGTGTGGAAAGCGGGACACTTCTAGGAATGGACCACAGACCTACCGTATTTTCAGCGGCATTGGTTGCAACCGTGCACTTGTGTGGTTGCACGGTTCAAATTTAAGTTATGAATGTCCACACGGTGTGTTTTTACCAAGTACCACCATACTGTGGTTGGATAGAATACTTTAGTATGTTTATTGGATTAATGTAGCAGGACTGTAGATAACGACTACACAAACGTTGCACGTTGTGGGTACTACACAACCCTGTCGAAATTCACACACTACGTTAGATCTGTTAGTACATAGTGTACAGAATGTACTACAATGCTAACCAAAGTGTAGGAATATAGCCCTGGTGATGTCATAAGATAATTTAAGATGTACCCTTATTGATCCCCCGTATATGTGGAAATTCAAATTCAGCACAGCGGCACACAAGCAGCACAGGACAAAATGTAATAATGATAAAAAGTATAACATGAACAGAATCTAAGATAAAATAGAAATACTATGCCATACGATATCAAATACTACATACAATAGTGTTCAATGTAGCTGTTGTGCAATGTACAATAAAAAATGAAATGATTGTGCATTTACAATTTGGAGTGGATTGAGTCTCAGACTGTGGGTGCTGTGGCATTGTGCAGCCTGACGGCTCATCAAGGTTATCTCAGTTTGAACTTGAGAATTCAACATTTTTACAAAAAGTCTGTGCAACTAAGAACATTTTGGGCAAAAGTGTAATGAAGGATGCAGATGCATTAGGAAAAATCTAGAATCCTATAAGAGATTTTTTGCACAATCTCTTATAGATCCCCAAATTTAAGGAGGTAAAAGTCTGAATTGCTGAGTACTCATTTCTCATGATGTCGGTACTACAGAAGTCAAGGGAAGTAACATGTTGTTTTTTTTGCACTTTGGGCCCTTTTGCTGGCAAGACCTAATTTACACCAACAGAAATTGTTGAAAATTTAAATCGTTCTTCTTTTTCGTCAGATACATTGTGACTTCTGTTAACCATTACAACGGTCAGTATCACTTCAGTTTCTTCTCTGGTCTCTGAATACCAGCCGGATCTCTTTGCTCTCTTTAAAGAAATACGTCCAGAGTCTGTTTTCTACTCTATGATTGGTTCAGATTTGTCCTTCAAGGTCAAATCATTACTGCAGCTCTGCATCTCAAGGTGTAACGCTATTCCCCTCACTCTCTGAGATAAATTCAGGTTGTGTGAGAAAGCCCAGTAAAAACGATTCTCCATACCCTCTGCGATTCGTGTAGTGCCGACAAGTACTTCCGTACTTGCCATTTTTCACGGGGAAAAAAAAAAAATCAATCAGCTGCGTCAGGGGGGCTCATTTCCATCATCACTTCATTGACTTTCTCCCAGGCGAAATGTTCTTTACAGCTACCTAGCGATACAGCTGCGGGCCAGCTAGATCATAGTACGTCTTAATGAGCTTGTCTGTGTGCGTGCGCTTCTGTGTGCACTTCTTTTTCATTCTGCCTCGTTGGCTGACATTTTGTGAAGGCGCTCACATGTTGCCGACAAAAGCATCCTTAGTGATGCTCTGGCTAGGCTCGGCGTCTATACCTTTCCTTGATCTTTGCGGCTCAGTGGCACGATCGTCGCACGAGCGGTCAGAACAACACGCCAGGTGTCACAGGAGCACCCTGCTGGAACATTACGCGCATGTTGTGATTTTATGAATGGCTTTCCTGTTTCTGCTCAGGAGGAATGGAGCTGGGGAAAGGATACAGCTGCAGAAGTGTCTTAATTGTTCACAAGGGATTGGCCATTGTTGTAGCCACTACATTTGAGCACATCTCCACTGAATCTGAACACTTCACGACGCAATACAACATTATGTGGTTTGCTTTCACCAATATCAAGCCTATAATCAAAATCATTTGGTCAGAAATGATGGATATCAGATACAATAACCCAGACAGAAACCTGATGTATGTTCATATACTTATATTGTATTTTAGTAAATCAATTGAGCACTCAGAGGCCCAGTGTGTTTTTAACAATTACCATTAAAAGCTTTATTTTTGCAGACACTCCCCAGAATAATGTCAAACCTTTGAAAGTGAACTCATCAAAATGTGGAAGTTTTGTGACATGAATCATCATGATAATCAATTTCAAGAATTTTACTCTAAAGGTAGCAATAAGCACCAACTCATGCAATTATATACTGTTAAAAACTAAAAGCTGCTTTATTGACTTTATTCATCTTTCACATAGAAATCTGTCTGGTTTTATCTCTGGCCCTAAAAACACCAGGGTATCCAGTGATGTATTGATCCAGTTTTAAACCCAGTGCACACTTGCTAATACAGTCCTAGTTGGCTTTTCCCTAGATTATTGGTAAGGAAAGTACGTTCCATTATGTGAAACGGGATGAAGTCGAAACATTTGTCTGCAGGTCAGTTGCTTTTGTATTTGTGAGATTGTGTGGAGGAATAATGTGTGAACCTTGTTTTTTTTTCTGACAGTTACTGAGCTGCTGTGCGATAGTTCAATCATTTCTGGGCCCAAGTGCAGACAAACAGAAAGTCAGGGAGGTGCAGTGAAGGTACTTCTGATCAGAGAAAAGTTGCTTATTCATAGAAAGATGACAAAAGTGAAGTCCAAACTTTGGTAATTTAACGGCTCAAATGCAAAGGAAAATTTTCAGGAACAATGCAGGCGACTAAACAGAAGAACTGAAAGAAGAGAGAAAGTAATTCAGAGACTTAAACACTGAGGGGAAGGTAAGTGGACAAAAGTGAAACTCATCAGGAGATGGAGACGATCACGAAGTTGGGAATCCTCAAAGACAGGAACTGAGAAAATATGTCAAAATAAAAAACATTAGATTTAAAAAAACAGAAATGGATTTGAGGAATTTTGTCACTTTGGTGCAAATGGTGACAAGCATGGAAATGTCCTTAGTACCACTGTCTTGACTTTGGAGGCAGCTGGGGTTGTCTAATAATCCCCCTGACTTGATTCTGATTCGTCCGTGTAGCAACTGAGGTCCTCCACGCTTTCTGATGTTGACCTCATTCCTCGCATCTTGTGATGTGATCGAACGTGACATTCAAGTATATCCCCTGGACCACCGGATGGCTCTTAGTGCTGGGTGTGCTCAGAAGATGCGCGGCTCTCCGGTTCCCCCCACTATCCTACAGGGAACAAGTCCATCGTCTTGGGTTTTCCAAATGGACCGTTGGTTTTGCACAGGCATCGGGAGCACCACTACAGAGCTGGTTCTCAGGTAGTCGGGTAGAAATGTCACCGGAAAAAAAGCGAATGGATATGTCACTGAAGAGAACAACCATGTCATTTTATTTTTTTTAACGTAGACATCCGCTCAGTTGAAGAAAGGAACACTGGCGTGCACCAACATGTGATCTCTAAAGGTGCTGGAGAGTGTTAAACATCTGATCATTTAAATATCACCCAAGGGATGTGAACTGTGCTAATGGAAATCAATAAAACCACTGGCATTTCAAATGCGCCTTGATGAGATGTGTGAAGTTACCAAGAGAAAAGGAATACATTGATCCCAAGTATAAATTGGTACAGGCTGAACCAATAGATGTCGCTCGCTGGTATTGCATAATGTTTGTCGGGGGGGACTGGCTGTGAGCCGAGCGTGAACCGTCTGACCTGTAGCATACCATCGTCCAATCGCAAAGACCTGGTGCTGGATATTGCCATAGGGGGCACACAGCGCCGATGCCCCAGGGGTAATCACAGGTACATAACACCGGCAGGAACAAAAGACAAAGCACCAGGGCAGGATTCTGTGAAACGTTAGTCTGTGATGTTACCGGCTGAGGTACAGATCTTAAATCGAAGTTAGGTGGGTGTTGGATGTGCTTTAGAAGGTTCCCCATGAGAACAGCGGTGAAGAATATTCTTTGCCGAAGGAAAAGGAGAGGGGGGGAAAAAAGAATTCTCACCTCTTTTCTCATAGATACACGGTTCAAAGGTGAAAATCCTCCTAAGCTCGCCATCATCATGATATCAGGACAAATAACATGCTTGTCACGCCAAAACACAAAAAATAAATCATTTTATTTGTTTCGTTCTTTATGTAAAAACAGTGATTTTCGGTACAAATACTGTGCAATGCAGCGTCATTTATTTTTCAAATGTGTCCTAAAGGCGTGCTTGCAACAGTTTTTGTTCTTTGAATTCCCAATTGCAAAAGGATGAAGGGAGAGTTGGTTTGCTCTGATAGACCTTTTGTTCTTGAAAAGTACTGTAGATACACCGACGGCTGATTATATTAACGGTCGCTCCTAATTATAAAAAAACTGCTCTTATCTGCAGGTTGCAGCGTCTGAATCAGATAACGGGGATTAATGGATTTCATTAGCCCGGTGATAAACTAATAGTCACCGTGCTTCGCTGCATGTTACAAGTATGTGCACATCATTTACCCTATTCCTTCCCATGTAGGGTTCGGGAAACAAGGAAGGGCAGGCTTGTTGACACAGCTTTGATAGAAAATTACAAAGGGCCCCGTGAACAATGGAGCGAATGCCCAGTAAAATTAAATGTGTAGGTTGTTCAATTGATTGAAGAGAATAATGTCAAAGCAGAACACAGGCCATTTGGCAGACAGACAGCTGCTGCAACAGCTCCCAGCAGCTTTCTGTAGACTCTGCCTTTGACAGCCGGGGATAAGTGGCCATTAAAATCTCATGATCACTTAATACACCTGTCATTAACCGTCAACTGTGCATTAACACTGCGAGCCGGGGCGTACCACGCAGGGAAGAAGTACAGTCTTGCTACAGTTAAAAACTAGAACACGCTTCCACATTTTGCCAATTTGCCCGGTCATTAGTGCTCTGTTAAGTGCTCTCAGGATGGTGAGATATATATTTGTGTTTCGGGGGGGTTGGCACAAAAGTGAATATCCACCACGCTGAATTCACATTTGTTTTTTTGCGCCCCGACAAAGAAATCATTAGCCAAAACATTAAGCAAAACTTTTGTTAGTGCTGAGTCGTAGACACCGAAGGACGAGTGAGCCATAATCCACAGACCTCACCACTGCTACAACATGCATGCATTCAGATTACACCACTGCACACGGTTATTAGTATCAATTCTGGACTAGGGATGAGATATTTCCATTTATTGATCCTTGAATTGAAAAGTTTGTGCCATTTGTGTCATTTCAAAACGAGATGACTCCCACAAAATGATCCCATGACCTTACTGTGATGTGCCACCTCTGTGGTTAAGGTTTGGTTACATTTAAGTAAAGCTACAAAGTAAAAAAACAAAAAAACAAAAATCATTTGGCAAATGCTGGGGTCATTTTGGAAGTTCGAGAGAGTGTTGAGCCTGGCCATGCTGTTAACAGGTAAGATCCGGCTCTGTCCACTCTCTGGTGTTTTTAATTTCCCCTTTTCACCTTTTCACATCTCCTGTCTGGAGAACATCTTGATGGCTCTGCTTTTGTCTCATAAGGAGCAATTTTTTTTGCACCTTAAAAAACATCACCACAGATGCTTTTTTAATCTGGGAACAGTCTCATTTGTCAATATCTTCACAGTTTCTCAGATGCGGTGGAAAGACCGCCCGGATTTCATGGTTCCTGCAACCGTTTGCTTCCGATTGGACAGTGACAGTGCTACTGGGGCTTTTTCAGGACTCTGGACGTATTTTCATATCTGTAAATCTCATTTTTATGAAAAGGCTTAGTGACTCAGATCCTGTGAAATCTGCCCAACCAACATTTGTCAGTGTTTCCATACGTTGTAGTCTCATGATTCCGACATTTGGAGTAAGTAATCTCTGTAAATAACTGCAGTATTGACTGTGCTGTCCAGCATCTCAGACATTCTGATGCATGGCTGTTGTTTTTATTGCAGATTTGCACTGTAAAGAAAATAGGCAGTTTCAGTCAAAACATTGTTTTTTCTACCATTTTGCTCTATAAGAATAAACAAAATGGACAGTGGAGTTGGGAGCTTGGTCAGTCAATGGAATGCTGTCATTAATAGAGTCATTAAAAGAATAGGAAGCTCTGTATGTATAAATGGATGTTCCGGTAATTGTTTTTGTAGCCCGAGGCTCGGGATGCGGATTTGTTTAGTTGGCCCGCTTATTTCCTTTAGTATCATAGCTAAGAGTTGCCCATTTTCTGCATGAATATAATGTTTGAAAAGAACGAGTGCCAGGCCATTTTAATTAGGTCCAAAAGTCCAAAACGAGGCACCTTTCCTGCCAACATTGCTTCTTGTTGTGTCAAAGACTGATATGCAAAACAGAAATGGCCCATCTAACTCCTGATCCAAGCCTCTACCCAGCCTCTTAGAAATTTGGCAGCAGTACAATTGCTGCAAATACAAAATTGCCAAAACAAACTGTGAGTTACGGATTTCCAGTGGTTTCTGGCAGTGTTGTTAAGAGCGTCCTAGGAACCCTCCCCCTCGACTTGACAAAACACAATATCTGCATGTAACTTCCAGCAGTGTATCTGATCTGGTTTGTTTTGATTCACTGAGTATATAGGATTTGTGAGAGTAAAATTAATAACACAATATAAATATGCAAACCCAGAATATAGCACGTCTTCCAATGCTGAGCAAATACTCTTTGCAGTGGTGACAATCCTTCAAATAATTCCTTCCCAAAATGTGATCACCTATTACCATCGCTGAGACCTACATTCGGTAACATTTTCAGGCTGAAAAAAACAAATCAATCACTCCTTGGCAGAGGTAATGAACATGCACCACATACAAAGGGGTTACTGATTATTATTTTTTATGATTTAATGCGCTGCACATTTTAAGGGGATAGATCTACAGGAAAAGGCCAGTGAGAGGGCAACCATTGATGTTGTCTCTCTTTAATTGCTGGTTTTTATAATAATAGCATGACTGGAAATGGAGTTATGCCTCTCACCATTTCCATTTTTACTGTTTTCTTATGTGGAGCCCTTCAGGGATGTTTGTCGGATCCGAGGCTGAAACCTAAATGGTGGTTGTAAGTTCAAGTGGATGTCATCATCAGAAGATCTGTGTAACTGGAGGTCAGCTGTTTTGTGCCGTTAATAACGCTGTTGTGTTGCGGCTGCTGTAGGCCTTCAGTACTAGCTGCCCTTGTACACATTACCTTGCTTGTAATTAGAGCTGTGGACTAAACTGCAGAGAGATGTGGTTTCTTGATAAATATGAATATGAATATCTTTGTTTCACTTTTTTTTTTTCCAGATAGGCCTACAAGCTAAGATTTATGCCCATGTGGGATTTTTCTTGTTTCTCTGCTGCCCGGGGGTTGTTGGCAGCTGTTTTATTTCCAACAGTCCTCTCAGATTGCTGGCCAATAAGTTCCCGCATTTCTTCATCGGTCTCTCATCCCAGTTGCGCCGAAAACAAAAACCAAAAAGAAATGGAAATGAAGGTTGTTGGTGCTGAGTCCCACAGGATGTTGAACGGAATCAGCGGCATCTGAGTCCCTGTGGTCGTCACAAAGCCACACGGCGGGGGCGTGCGGGAGGTACAGCTTGCGCCAGGGGTGGCATTGGCACTTAATGTGGCCGCTGTGAGTTCGCCTTTCCTCTCTCCCCTCATCCGCCCTCACCCCCACCGCCCAAAGCCTCATCACCGCCACTGCCACCGCCCAGTGCTGAGTGATGTCAGACAGTCAGGGATGCTGGATGCTGAAGGAGAGCACGAAGGCAGCAGGCAGCAGAGATAAGGCCCCCCATACCTCCACAGATTAAACAGCAGGATTAACCTCTCTACTCCACCACTGCCACAACGGTGTCTTTCACCCCCTTATCTATACCCACCTCCCTCTTTTCTCCTCCAACATTTGCCACTATACATTTGTACAGTTGTCATGATGTGGGAAATTGCTTTTTAACCCTATGTGGCTTTACCCTGTCCTTGGCAAATGAAACATAAGAAAATGGAGCAGGCCCTTAAATAAAAACCTAATTTTTTCCCCACAAATGCTTTCTGGTCTTGTCCTGAACCAGACTTGAAATAGCATGCCTGCAGAAATAAGGAGGAAAGTAAACCCTGATGAATATGTCTCCGTTTAAGCAGCTTTGGTCATTTTGTCAGTTTCCCTGCTTCCTTTCTTTGCGCTGGCCAGATTTAATGACTTGGAGGGTTCAGATGCAACATTTGAGTCATCCATGTTCAAAGGAATAAGGGAAGCCAGAAGCACCAATAAATAGTCCAACAGATAATGTCCTCAGCAGTGCCACCCTGAAGCCACGCTCCGGAAATGATTTGCAGATATTTATTCATTTCGTGCTCCGGTGTTCAAGGTTCCAAACACGCTTCCCACAATACATGTCCACTTCTTGGGTTTCATGTTTATTGGATAGCAATCAAAAAAAACAACACATGTTTTACGAGTTCACTAAAATGGAATGGCATGAGGCACAGGATATCTCCATAAATCGTATGACCCAACATTGGTATCCTTTCAGAATTGAATACATTCATACATTCAGCTTTCTTTGCCCAAGGCTTATTTTGCAATTATATGAAAAAAAACTACATTTAAAAACACCATAGTTTTGTATTTGTTTTTTTGCTATTTTTATTCCTTTACATTTTCTAATCTAGACATATTTTTAGTGTAGTCCCGGGTCACCTCTGGGAGCAGGATTGAGTTATCTAAGCGCATTTTCCAGCGCAAATTGGATTGAATGAGAATGTTCTGCTGTTTGTATGACCAGTTTTATTACTAATGCATGGCTGGTCACGGAAACAAAAAAAAATAGAATTCATTCCAAACAGCACAATACTTCCTGTTAACGTTTGAGGCTTTCGTTTGGCAGAAAACAATCAATCGTATCAAATGTTTGGTGCTGGCCATCAGACGTCAGGCTAAGACGAAGAGCGGATGGAGATCCCCAGCTCTTCAAACCAGGCAATTAGCATAGCATCCCTCTGCGTTGGGTACCTGCGATAAGAGGGGCTAGTGACCAAGTGAGCTATGACATTCCATTGATCCAGAAAATTGCTGCAGAGCCAGCCTTGAAATTAGTTTAAATTGCTGAATCAAAAACCCTTATCCTGGATTCTGGCAAGGCCGGGGTAAACCTTATGCCTCTAATCCCCAGACTGATGTGGAGAGTTGTCAGGGATCGTGTCGCCCACCGCCACCACTGATGGGGGGGTGGGGGGGATCTGGATTCTGTGTGACAGAAAGAGGGACACATACAAGCAACTGGGATTTGACTCGGATGGCACTTATGGCTAGCAGGGCCGTGACTTGGTTTCAAATCTTCAGGGGCCTGGGAACTTCCAGTGTGACCCACCACTGGTTTTGTGCTCTTCAATTCAATTACACGCCAACTCTTTACTCTGCGACAATGTCGGATCGCGAGCTCTCTTAGATGTGAGGTGAGTCATAAATCTGTGCTTTGATGCACAGTTCAAGGATTGTGGGGAATAATTTACCATCAGTCAGGTGCCTCGTTTTTATCCTCTTTCGATACACTCAAAATAGCTACAAACAGCGGCATCAGAGTTGTAGATTGATGGAAGGAGGGAGCAGACAGGAAGATGTCGCCTCCAAACAGCCCTTAATGTGGAATAAGTTATGGTAAGAAGATCACTGAGGGCAAACCCAGGAGTGGATTAGAGTCAAGTATATTCTGGCGTACGTGTAATCACTCTGCCTCCTGGAACCAGTGTCTTGACAGAGAACACTACCATTGGTGTTGGAGATTGTAGATCCCCTTTCTTTTTTGCTTTTTTGCGGACAACAAAATGGATACAGTGTTCACAGCCATGTGAATGTGAATAGGTAGCGTGTCTAAACTCGGAGGGAAGTTGAACTTTAAGGACTCGCCCACACATTGGATATAGCACATTATGATTTCCGCCCGGTAATTGCCGCTGCATGCTTCCCCTTGCCCATGTGTGCCGGGACTACGGCAGAGCCGCAGATGTGTGTTTTAACCAGTTCCTACGGTGGACAAGGGACGCTCAAATACAACACCAGCCACCGTCCACTCAACACCACTGTAGCCCACTCCCTATTTATCTATAATAATAATCCATCGTACAATTGGACTCTTGTGGCTTTACGATTCACATTTGAGTCTGCCAGTTTGATGGGGCAATATTTGCCCAAACTCTGTTTTTTAAAGGTTTGTTTATCACCATGTCAGCAAATGTAAAGCTGGCTCCTTTTTTTCTTTTTCTTTTAGTTGGTCTTTTTTTTCCTTGCACAAAAAAAGTGCAACTCCAAGTGGGTGAAGCTGCGAGTGTTGTACATAATCCCTCTTACGTCTGACAGGAATAATAAACTTGCCCCGAAATTTTTAAGTTAGTGTGTGAAAATCCGGCAGGATAAGAGAAGGCCCCACTGGATACGCCAGGATTAGTGTATCTATTGATTTGTGTCATCGTGAGGGACATGCAGTATATTACAAGCACATTAGGAATGGGCAAATAAGGCACTTCAAACAGCTCCCTTATTTGCTGAATGTGTTGCTTCCCAACAGGTGGGAGGTGGTGTGTTCTCATTAGAGCCCTTACATCAAAGCCGCGGACTTAAAAAGAACTCCATGTGTTAAGGGCTGAGGACTTCTACGTTCAGAGATTTCATTTTTTTTTCTTCTTTTCTTGCACGACGTCACGTCGCATGTGGGGTGAAGGAACTTGCATCTCGAGCAGTCCTCTGCGCTTTGGCTGCTCAAAATCTCCCGCTGGGGGAGCGAAAACCACGAGGGCCCGACAGTGTGCCGACTCCGCAGTGCGTTGACGGGCTCCCGTGTGTCGCGGCGGCACAGATGCTGGACTGGAACGAAAATAGCCGACGGTGGCATGGTCGGCTTCCGGCGAGGCTAAATAATTACCGTCCTTATCCCAACATTCCCTATGGCTCGAAAGCCTTTTTTCATGGGCGACTAACAACGGCACACGCCGGCAGATTCCGCTGTGAAAGTTAAAAAACATAAATAAATACAGGTTAATACAAAAATAGATACTGGCTGGTATGTTTTCAGAATTCTGAGGGGAAATCACAAACAGCTAAATCATGGGAGGCTGATCATCAGCCTGTCTCTCATGAAACTAATATCCCAGCATTAATATACAGCTCACACACCTCAGGCAGTTGCCCAGAGGCTTGTAATTGATTTCATACTCTAGCACTGCTAATCCTGAACACACACCTTGCAAGTAGACAAGCCCAAATTGTTGATTTATACACAAAGTCAGGATTGACACGCTGCTGGCGCTGCAAGTGGTCGAAATATGCAGATACAGTAGAACACAGGAGAACACAAAGAGTCATCATTCAGGTCGAGGCCCGTGAATCACGGACACATTCAAAGGCTACATCGTCACGTTTCAGTTTTCAAACGCATCGCTGCTGCTGCGTCTACAGCCGGCGTCCAAGTTTCACCGCGGGGTTTTCGATCTCCTGATTGGTTCTTATTAGTCACGACTCCACATCCAGCGGTGAAGGTAAAACACTTACTGTCAACTTAAAAGTTTCACCTCCAACAAAAATAAAATATCCCTTGTCTTACTTTTCATTATTGTTGTGTCTCGTTGGTATACAGTAGTTAGTTACTAGTATTTTATGCGTAGTGTACCTCAATGGTCACGTGAATTATATCACGAGACCATTTACGTACACTTTCTAGTGTGTTATTATATAAGCCTCTTCTGGCCGGAGATCGATTTTGTTTTAACAGTACAGATGCAGCCAAAGTCTTCGTCAGTATCAGGGCTGTCCCACCCGAAGCACATTGCTACAACAGTGGATGACCCCCAGCGGGTTGTTGATGGACCAACCGGACGTATCACCGATAACGGTAAATAATAGTTAGCTCTGTAAGCAGGATCAGACTGTGGGGGGAGGGGGGGTTTGATGTGAAGATTTAGAAATGTGAACTCTTTCATATTGTGCGATACCCACCAGACAGACCGAGCTCCCGCGGCGGGCGGCGACGTGCGTCTCCCCGAGCTCGGCGTTGAGTCGCGTTTGAGCGATATTGACAGGACATCTGTTAAACGGGACCGGTTGAGGAACCCTCTCAGTGGGACGGAGAGCAGCAGGCTGCCCTCTAGTCCGCCGCAGCAGATGATGGATGTGTCCTCAGCTTCTGGGCTGAAGATGAAACATAAAGGCAAGACACTATCACGGTGTCCAGACCTTAACAAAACCTTCATCCTGGGAATCTGAATACGTTTTTTGTGTGAAGTCGCTGCATTTTCTCTGACCCAAATCCAAACGTGGCCGAGGGACGGACTGGGATGTGGAGAACAGCCCGGTTATAGCCGTGGTCGGCCCTCCGTCAATCTGAGGTTTCTCCCTAAGGGTAGAGAGGCGAGTTGGTATATTTTTTTCTTTTCCTCCGTCCGTGTTAATTCTTTAAGTTTGGGGATAAATTGCCACTTAAATAGTGTCATCAACAACAGCTAAGTAACTTGCTATATTCTTGTTTTGGTGTTGACAAATGGAGCCTTACTGATACGAGAATAACTATGGTGCCACAGGAAATGACAACTGCATGAGCAGCAAATTGACTGGAAAGTCAGTGATCTGACTAACCTTGAATCTTTTCGAGAACACCCACTCTTTTTCTTTTCCTTTGGGCCAGAATGGAAAAGGAAAATGTTTGAAGGCCAGTGCAATTTTTCTATTTTTATGTCACTTTGACTACTCTATATGTTAACGGTTCTCAAGGTCTGTGTCACGGAAAAGAAGACAAACTACAGATGGCGGACTCCGCGTGGGTCCGACGCTCGTGTTGTGGGACGGCAGCTGGAATCGCTCAGGTGGTTACCCTTGAAGGAGAGGGGTGTGCAGGCACACAGCATGTACATGATATTTATAACAACAGAGTATCTCAAAGATCACCTCAGAAGGCTGAGTATTTGCCTTTTGACGGCAATGTTATTGTACCTGTTCCTTTAAAAATCTTTTCATGGTAAATTATTTTTGATTTTTGATGATGAGGATGAAGATAAGGATCTTCATGGTTTTTCTATGCTGCTAAAGACATTAGTGTAAATGACCAAATGAACTCAGTCTAAACTGCATGAAAACCCCCAACTGTATGGATGTATTATCAACAACCCAATTCAGGACACTTGGGGTTTTTGTTATCTTTTCATGACGGACAACAATGGAATTAAGTCTTGGGACACCTCCGTAGTTTTGTGCGATTAAGTGTTCTTTTCATAAGTTAATTCAGAAAACCTGCTTATCGCATAATTATACACCGAGGAATTACAAATGGAGTCGTCAGAACGCAGCGTCTCAGGAACACAAACAGATTGTTGAGTGTGATTTCCGTTAGGTCTGAAGCCGAGGCACTGATTCAGCAGCACTCCACTGCGTGTCCCAGTGGAAGGCAAATAGAAGAAAGTAATACACGGCTTTGAGGAAGAGCAAGTGAGGTCCATGCAAACGGAGTATTTCATGTTAGGGCCAGTCATAATGACAAAAGAGGGAGGGGGGGGGGCATACCTTTTAGTTTCATTCAGCAAAGCTGCTCCGTCGTTAAATAGTTGCTGTGCCAGGACCTCCTGGGAAATTAAAAACATATTGTGCCACAATTTCCCTGTGACTCCGGGGATCCCTGGGGAGAGCACTTTTAAAATTTCTAATAAAGGAGACTTCAAATTACAGAGAGGGGACCTGGCATTAATTAAAGTGGGGATTTCGGTTGGGTCAACTTCTCATACTTATCTGTTTACATGGTCTTCTGTAAAGAGTGTTCGGAGTATTGAGGTCACCGCTCATGGGTGAAACAAACGCGTGGGCGTTCACGAGTATGATACGGAGATGATTTATGTGTTACAATAAACTAAAATCATAAGGTGATAAAAATGTGTTGCAGTAGTTGGTGGGGGGGGACGGAACGCTGTCAGAGTTTTATTGTTTTTCTTCTTTGACGTTTCACGGAGGGGCTTTTGGGGGGGCACCTCATTTGTAAGATTAACCTTTTAAGAGTGTGTGTGTGCATAATGGAAGGCAGTGTGTTTTAGCGGGGATTTTTTCCTCGCTCTACAAAGTGACCTGCACCACCATGAATCTACCGTAATGTCTGCTGTAGCAATCTACAGGTGATCGCTCACCAGCACTGCAGTCCCACTCCAGTAAAAGCACCAGTAATTTACTGCCCCACCACTGCAGACTGCTGCGAATCTATTTTTATTTGGGGTATTAAACATGCGGCTAATGCTGTTTGCAGTCGTGGGCTAAATGCAGACTGCCTTGCAGGCGGCACACAAAGGATACGCTCTAGGGTGCAGTTTTTTCCTATGCGACTGATAATCTAGGAAGTTTTGTGTTTAGTTTTTTTTCTTTTTTTCCCCCGTTGGCAGTTGTCGTCCAGATTGCTGAAGTTTGACCACGTAAAATCAAGTGGCTGACGGATGACTTGTGGTGTCGACCTCAATGGGCCGTGTGGACGATTCCGAGAGATTTTGGTGATGCACTTGAGATCGAATCCTAACACTGACGGGGCTTCTTTTTTTTCATTAAACGCTGCACTTGAAGACTCTGCAAAAGCGCCATACACATGTGCTCTGCACCGACTGTAGCTTATCATTTTCATTGCTCTGTGAATCTGTTTGTGTTCACATTCAGGATGGTCAAAAAAGGACAATTCTGCAAAAGCCCTGATTACATTTAGTAGCATTTTTACAAAAATGGATAAAATGAAATAAAAGAAAATGTGTAAGATGTAATTTGCTCTGACAAACTAGTATCACTCACCTTTGTTTGTTTTTAGTTTTAATGTGTCACAACTTTACTGTCCTGGTTCACTGTCTCCGTTCTCGTGAACCTCTTACGGCAGGAGTGGAAAACCCACCAGAGGTTTTACTGACTCTACATTTATAGATTTCCTGATGAACTACCATGATTTTTATTTTTATGTTTTTTTTTGTTTAAAGCCTCCTGCATCACTTATTTCAAATTATACGGCTGACTGAATAATTGATTTGGAAAAAACACAACGAAAACATTGGGTTTCCGTGTTGTTCAGTATGTGGTGACATTTTGGCCGTGCACGGTAAGATAAGTCAGATATGTACTGTATCCGCAGACTGTCACATCTTAAACAGTAGGTGTCTTCTTGTGGAAACAAAAGAATTGAGACTGTGCCTCTCTGCGCACAATGGAGTAACCAGAGGAGAAGGACGTGGCTACATGTGCCTCAGTCATGGTACAAAACCATGGTTGCATGACTTTAATTACATTGTCTGTTTGGCAGAGCAGCGGCACATCAATCTTATCTGCTCAGCTGCATGCAACAATCCCAAACTCCAACAAGACCCTCTCAGCTGACACATGACCCACAGAAGTACAGCAGATAGGACAGCAGATAGGATGCCCTCCGTTTTGCTGTTACAAAGTGAAAACTTTGTAACAGCAAAACGACCTGCCCAGCATATAGTGCGAGGGGACCTCAGTGTGTCTCCCTCTGTCCGCCCGTCCGTCTGTAATCATCAATCAATCAAAGATCATTTGGATTTTTTTTGTTCATGAAACTTCACAATCATGCCAATCAGCTTGGGGAAGTTGTGGCTTTTAATCAGAGGTGGTGTGTCTTCTGCTGATGACCTATTGTTTGTAATGTCTTTGATATTAGACGTATAAACTTGTCGTTAGCAGGTGTATATCTTTGAAAATTAAACTGTTTATCCAACTGTTTTTAGATTTATATACTCAAACAAGGTCAAATAAGGCAATGAGGCAACTTTAACCATCCACAAGAGGAACTTGGTTTCACAGCCAAAGTACACTTTTTTAATCAGTATTGTTGATACAGTTGAATCACTTCTCTACCAATCATCGCGTAATAATAGAGTTGTAATTTTCTAACAGATAATTTGACCATAAAAAACAATTAGCATTTACAGATCGGGCCTGAACAATGTTTGATCGTGCTTAATTGAAGATAAGGCCGAAATCTATCTCCATCTCAGCAAACAGCAGGGTAGAGCCAAGCTGGAGTGATGGATGGCCCCTCCGAGCATCTCTGGTTGTTTGTTTCGTCCCTCGCTGTGTTTAAAAATGACCCTTCAAAATGGTACCAAGGGTGGAAACTAGTGTTCTCGGCTGCGCTGGAGGAGGACATGCTTGCTTGGGTAATCCTTTACCATGGCTTTTACAAGGGCCTTTCTCGGCGCCAAGGCAACCCTTCAGACAAAAAAAATGTCTGTGCCCCCCTTTGGGTACGTTCAGTTGATGGCTTTCCATCCTTGTGCGGGCGAGCGCTCGCTGGCAGAGATGGAAGTGCCGGCGGAATGCACTGACATTGATTTCTTCATCCCAACGCACACGCTGATATATTGACCGCCAAGCCAATCAGTTAGAGACATTCTGTTTGCCGCTGTTTGGTGGAGCTGAAAGACACTGAAGAGAGTTTTATCAGGCTAAGCCACGGAGTCAAACGCCATATTCATTTCATTTCACTGCAGCTCGGTCTTCTGCTTTTTTTATCTCTCTTTCAGAAATTTCCGTTTGACTTTGATTGTGTGAAATGTTGCCATGTTGTCAGTTTGGAGAAGAAGTCTTGACTTACTGTTCAAGCCATGATGACAACCAATGTGATTATGCTGAGGGGGTGTCTGAGTGCAACCAGTGAGGCCTGCTCTTCTCTGTTGCACTTACTGTCATTCACTTGCGGTCGGCTGCTCGCGTTTGAAACGTCTAAGAAGGGTAAAGTCATGCATGGAGCACTTCCTGTACAAGGCGGATGGCTCTTAATTCTTCTGTGACAGCGAAGGTCTCACAATGCAGCGGGCTTTCAAACCACAATTAAGTCGTCTCCACGGTGCCGTCGTTTGCTAATGATAAGCAATCCGCCGCGCCGAGTTCACAGCCCGCGGGATGTTGAGACATCTGAGGTCTTCGGAGGAACATTTTGCAGCTTGTTGTCACAGCGCAACTTAAAATAAACATGCTCTGTTTCTGACATCTGCCAAAGTGAATTATAGATCTCGAGAAGAGCCGCAGAAGTCACAATTCCTCTTCTTGGTTTACAGCTTTGTTGTTTAGGTTTTTTTTTTTGTCGTCGTAATAAATCATGCATTTTTTACTGCATGGCTGGAATCTGACATATACGACACGTCCTCCAGAGGCAGAATTCATGAGGAAAACATTGCAGCTGCTTCCTCACCTTAAGGTAATGGAGTTGAGTGTGTGTGTGTGTGTGTGTGTGTGTGTGTGTGTGTGTGTGTGTGTTGAGCCGGGTCAGGGGGTTGGGGAACAAATAACCTTGTAGCAGGAGAAATATTAATGCATATCCGATATCAAAATGCAAATGATAAATTAATTGCACACCTTCATTCATGAGCCTAAAATCTATTAAAGCTTCATAATTAAAAATAGCTTGATAACCATTCAAAAAGCACAGATGACTAGAGGTGATAGATATGTAAAGTGTTTGCATTATATCATCTCACCTCTGCCTGCTAAAGTGCTCGTCACAGGACGTATTCAGGTTGGCTTTGTGTGTGTTAAACGCATTGAAATTGCTCCGAGTTGGGTTAATGGGAGTGACTCAGAGCTCGGGACAGGGTCGGGGTCGAGGCTACCACCGTCGAAACTGATTAGACACAGATTCAACCACATGGGGCAAATGTGTGCTTAAAAAATGCATGCCTTTTAGATATTTCCCTATTATAAATGTTGGAGCCACAGTCACCTGTGACATGCATCCATCTCCTTACTCGTGGGGAAACGCATTATAAATACCTCCATCTGCATTGCAGATGAAAAATCAAATTGTTCGTATCCATTTTGTATTCGGGGAAAAAGTACATGTCTTTAGTCATATAGATGAATAAAATATCAAGTGTTGCCTTGCAGTTTTCAGTCTCAAGATTTGCTTTCCTTCCCTTACTGCAAACACTGAAAATGGTCCAAGAATTCATAGTAAAATATATTCACAATATAAATTAAGCTATTAGTAGTTCCAGTATTTATCAGGCCGTTTATTATTTCTCTCATATTCATAATTTATATATATTTGTTCATATCACCGGGCGGGGGTACAGGGTCAGAGGGAAAGCATTGCATAAGTGATGACAAACAATATTAACTCAAAACTTACTGTTTATAATTTAATGTTACTTTCACTTCATTTGATCTCCTTTCTCATTGGATCTTTATGCGTTAATGAAGAGGAGCTACGTCTCATATTCAGTGATGTATTAATAAAGTAAAAGTAAATACTCATATGAAAAAAAAAATGAGATGCTGTGAGACTCTTTAAGTGAAACTGAACTGTTAAATGGATGAATGCTGGGACCTGAAGTTTGTTTTTGATGATAAATGTAATCACTGGCCAGGGGGTGGTGTCAGAACAGAGGTGTTGACGGTGATGCAAAAATATGAAAGAAATGCAATGTTATTGTTTCCTGGATATTTGGGCATTAATTGTTTAAATCATGTAGCACTTGAATCGTGTTTACAACTGTTACCATCTTGGTGTAACTCATGTTTGCTAATTAGCAGCAATGGTAATATTCATTTTGAAGGTATCTGCCTTATGATTCATCCTCTGGGGACCTTGAATGTCTGTATAAAAATTCCATGGCAATCTATCCAATACTTGTTGAGATATTTCTGTCTGGACCAAAGCGATCATATTGAACCAAGGTTTCATCATTCATTTTCTTAAATATGGCAAGTATTTAATATTTGTGACGTGGACTGGAGTGTCACATTGTCGCCAAGTTTTTACAATCACATCATGGGAGGATATGTCCTCTAAGACCACAGTGGTTTGTTTTTTGTTTAATCAAATATAGCATTTATGTTGACTGCTGTAGTTTTGGTGTAAAATAATGTATTTCCAGTAATTGACCACATACTGTGCCTGGGACGACTACCATCCCAATCTCCACCAGGAGCTGAGTCAAACTACAATGGTACTGATCCACTCAAAAGGCTTTGGCTGTAAATAACAACAAACAACTTCCGTGTGTGTGTGTGTGTGTGTGCGTGTGCGTGAGTGTGTGTGTGTGTGTGTGTGTGTGTGTGTGTGTGTGTGTGTGTGTGTGTGTGTGTGTGTGTGTGTGTGTGTGTGTGTGTGTGTGTGTGAACTCGGCAGAGATCAAAATGCACGTTGACAGTCCGGGCTGTGACCACAGGAAGTCCTCCTATATTCTGAGGCCCTATCACAAGCAAGTTCTTCAGCTGACAGTCAGAGCCCTGGCAACAGCAACATCAACTGGTTCTCATCCACGCTGAGCTCTGCGGCCTCTGATGCACGATATCAAAAGTGCCTGTTATGTTGGCAGCGACGTCATCGACCCCTTAAGGCCTCCGGAGCCCATGGGCTTGCAAGGTGTTAAAATGACATTTTGAAAGATGCTCTATGTAACATTTAAATTGACCTTGAATGGCATACACATCTGGAAAATGTGCAAGGACTCCGAGATTATCATAGAAAATATGAAACTTTGACAAGAAATAGAAGTAACTAAACGACTGCCGGCTTGCCCTTGAAGTTTTGGGAGCCCCGGGTGCTTCCTGGAAGGCGTCCTGTGGTCTCATGATCCCCATTTGGCAGAGCTGGAGTCCGCATGCCAAACATCTGGGCAGGTGGCACCCAGCCACTCGGCTAATGGCGGTCCAGATATCAGGCCTGTCTTTGATGTGCAGACGGGGATTACAGAGGTCCTCTGCTCTCCCTCTTAACAACCTGGTGTAAAAGGGGCATCGAATCATCTATAATCTTTATCGACCTCCATTGGCGAACACTAGGTGTTGCATCAACATTGATAGATGAGCCTCGGGCACACGGACCGAGGGAGACATTTCTGGCGAAGTGATGAATAGTCGAATAATTACACAGCAGAGTAACGTCAGTGCTTATTTTTCAGGATTGTTTAGTCTTCATAACTGAAAAGGGAGCCGGTCCACAGTGCGGGGATGAGTGTGTATGTACAATGTGAAGGTGGGTGGTTGAATGGCCTGGTGGAGGGGTTTTTCTTTTTGTTCCTAGAATAAGCAGCAGAAAGTGAGTTTATAATGTGAGAGATGTCACCACCTCAAATGTAATCATTAATTCACTGAAATTAATCACCCTCTCTATCTGTCCGCTGCAGATACAGTACGCTCTGCAGAAAATATGGTCATTTTGTCCTGGAAAAAATGTCTCAGTCAGTCAAGGGCAGGAGCCGTGGTCAGGGCTTTTCAATTCTTGTTCGATCTGCCGGCCCTTTGTGGCAGCGCTGCGTTATCGCCCCCTTTTCTAAATTCAGCCATTTGGGAGGATTGTGATTAGAGGCCAAAGGAAACTGGGTGTGTTTAGGTGCGCAGACTAAACCTCTGTGTCTGCCAGACTTCCTTAGGCTCTGGCTCTGGATCCAGCTTAGTCTAATGGACTGTGAGATCTGCTTTTGACTCAAAACAAGCTCTTTCGCATGAGCAAAAACACTAATCACACTTGTTTACTCGGATGATTTATGTTGCATGAAAAAACACAAATCCCCGTGGTCATAAATGTTACACGGTCGAGAGGCAAATATTGTTTCAGTGTCGCACTCACCGAAAGGGGACAGTCAGTAAGTTGGTAAGGAAGTGCACTTATTGCACCATCTTGTGAATAATGCAAGTGTTACATGTCGTCAGAGGTCCCAGGACAATAGACGTGATGCAACGGGGAACAAAAGGAGAGAAAACATGAATTTATTATTTTGTGCACCAGCCACATATATAAAAAAAAACAAAAAAACGACAACATGCAATTGGAATCAGTTGCATTCACAGGTACCTGCACTTACTTGTGCATAAGGTGTCACAGAAAAACAAGAGCTAGCAGCTGAGATTTATTTGTATCTGTATTTCTGTCATACGCATGAAGGGCCATTGTATTTTATAGTGATGATGCATGTCAGGAGATAGTAGATCCTGCTCTCCTCGCCAGAAGTTTCATCAACCCCAATATTGTGGCTTCAATCCAACAGATATCATTTCACCACAGTTCCGCCGGAAAAGAAAAACAACAAAGCAGGTTTCTTGGTTATGATGAATACGAAATAAAAGGTTGACCAGGGAGCTGTGACGGCTTCTGTCTTCAGTGGCAGTTCGGTGGGAGTGTTTGTGTTCTGCGGTGGGTGCCAGAGTCTGCGAGACTGAGTGGCTAGGAAATGAGATCCTGTGTTAATGACAGCGGCGCCTTAATTAAACCTGAATATCTAAATGACCACAGAAAAACAAAGTCGACAGTTAGTCAGATGCCTCAGGCGGGACAGTTTGCCGCTGCGGTGCCCAGGGCAGGGCCTGCCGCGCAGAATGACTGATCAGAACTGTGGGCTAAGTGAGGCGAAGTGGAAGGGTGAAGCTCACCTGGCTCACGTATGACAGGCGACGTGCTCCTTCTCTGTCCTGAGAGCAGCATTATATGTTACATTCAGCATGACTGTACTGTTCTTAAGCTCTGCAGAGGAATGAATACCCCGGAACTGTTCCGAAAACCATGGGCCAAAGAGCGAGCACCAAGGGGTTTGACGGAGAGGGGCCTGAATGTGAATGAGCCGGAGTTTGTGTGTTTAGACCCTCGCAGGTACCAGGGCTATTATCAAGTTTCTAGAAGGGCTTAAAGATAAAACGAGCAGAACATCACCAACCAGGTTGATTGATTTTAACAAAGGGAAGTGGATAGAGGCGGCTACAGTGTTTTCCCTTCGTGGAGCAGCTGCGCTCTGTTTGACTTTCGAGATCAAGAATTACAAAACCCTTTTGGTTGGACCCGGGCACCAGCCCTGGCTGCCGGGAAGGATTCATCTCAATTACGCATAAAGACTGATTGGGGACCTGTCTCACCACGGCGATCCAAATGAATTATCCCCATTATGACAGTGGTTTCTAATCACATTTATGAAACAGTACCTTTATGGGCCCATATAGCCAGGGTGTTAGTGCACACCGCACTCAAAGGAAGCTTTCACATCCCTGAGAGTCCTGCATGTGGCGGCCTGTTCTATTTACGTGTTGCTGTATTGTGCTGGAGAGTCTGTCCATTTTCGACCCTTTTTTTTTCTTCTTTTTTTTTCAAGAGCATCTCTCACTGCTCCATTAGCTGAGTACGCTTGGATATGCGGGGAATAGCAGCACGGGCTGAAAAAGGGACAGAACAAGAAGAAAAAAATTGGGATTACTAACATTTGAAGAGAGAGAGAGAGAGAGAGGTCTGCTGAGTGCACTGTTCTGACTTTGGTGCTCCACTTATTTTTTTTTATTTTTTTTTTGACGCTCTCTCGCAGGGAACAGGAAAGAGGGCAGCAAGGGGCGAGGGATGAGTCAGAACTCCTACACTAATGACTGAAACAAGCCCTGCAGGTTTACATCCGAGCTCATCATTTCAATGTATGGTGTTTAGTCAAACGGGGGGCGAAACGTACGGGCACACCACTTAAAATGGTCATCACAAACCTTTAATCACGAAGACAGTGGGGTAAACAGAGGAAAGGGTTTTTTGGGGTTTTTTTTGCTTCTTATTAATCAGGAGGTCTGCTGGGCACCCTCATTACACCCAGCATTCATTTACTCACGACAGTTCGAGGAAATCAACCCTTATTTATTAATGTGTTGTGTTATGTTGTTCCGCCCAAGAGCACGAGTAAGACAAACCACCATGACACCCCCGCTGATCACACAACGTTCAGCTCACTTGAGTGAGTGTATTAAACTAACATTGAGATCTTGGCACTTGGTTGTGTACTGAAGGCTGCAATTGATATACAATAACTGTAATGTGTTGAATAGCAATCTGGAGCAGAGCCCCCCCCCCGCCGCCACCGCGTTCAGGGGGCCGACATCTAGTCGGTGCTTATTGGTGCAAAACTTGTGTGCCTCACATTCCAGTCTGCATGTCTGAGCTCCGTCTCTCTTTAGTCAGACTGTTATTCCCTCATTATATCGAAAGGGGGGGCGGTTAGGGAGGTTATGGTGTTAGCCAGATTTGTATTTGCTCCCCACTGTACATATGTAGAGATTTCAAAGCGCTGACCGACGATAAAAGTAATCTGCCTGACATTTGATTGAGGATTACTTATGAATTATGCAGCTTAACTGCGATGCGTGCGAAGATGAAAGATTCAGCAGTGACTTCTTATCACTTCATGGCAGTCCCGCAGACACGAGTATGAGTTAACACATCACCATCGTTTTTCTCCCCCAATCTCCGGCCAAACAATGTTGAGCATCCTGTCCGGCCTCGCGTTTAGCCTCGCAACCTGACTCCTGAAGATTCCTCAATGCTTTTGAAAGGGTGATTTTTTTTTTTTATGTCATTTTTGTGCGTGGGGTTGCAGATACAGAAAACAACACAGAGGTGCCAAATGCAATGCAATAGCATTATAATACATACTATCTCAGTGAAGCAGTAAATTGTGCCACTGACTTTGTGCCTGCACTCTGTAAACTTGTATTCTTCCTCATCCTCCGTTCCTCTCAATTGAGAAGAAACTCTAAGATTAAGACATCACATCCTATTTGTGTTTACCTTCCAGTGCCCGTCGGCAGCAACTCTTATGACTGAGCTGACATGTCACCTTGAGTACTTTTCATCTATGTGGCTTTCCTTTTCAGTGTTACGTCCGTGTCTCCTCCAGTGCAGGTCGGGCAAAAAAAAAAAATGATGACACTGTCCCAGATGCATTATGTAAGATTCATATACTGTCATGGCCATTGCTGATTTATTTATCTGTTTGGTTGTTTAAACGGGGACGTTTCAGCATCAAAATGCAATCGCCGATCCACATGTAGTACAGATTAAGGATAAACAAAATGAGGCCCCGTGTTGCTTTTTGCTGTTTGTACCGTTTGAAAACATCAGCACACCTCTGCGAGGGAAGGAAAATGTGAACCGGGACGCTTTTAGCTGAAGTGTGAATGTGCCTTTTTGGCGGGGAAGAAAGGAACGTTTCCTGTCTCATGTGCAAACAACATTATGGCCAATTTTCTCGCCTTTTTTTTTTTGTTGTTTGCACTTTTCTTGAAACAAGAACACATATTATTGTCCATCTTTCTATATTTTTCGGAAGCTGATGATAGAATGAGATAACGGGGTGATTTTTGCAGTGTAGTACTATTACGGCTCCTGAGAAAACCTCCAGAGATCTCACGTAAATATTCCGCTTATGTCACATGAGTGGGATCAGTGTCTTTCTGCTGGGGGGGGGTGGGGTGGTTGCAAAGGAGCCATTAAAACAAGGAACGCTCTGTCTCAACCCCTGAACCTGCATGAGCCCGCGTTAATGGTTCTCAACTGCCAATCAGTGCTCGGGCAAATACTACCACCCTCCGTAAATGAATTCAAATCCCCCTTCCTCGTACTCAGGAAAGATACCAGGTGACACGCGGCCCGCCTGGAAATGGATGTCCTCCGGTGGAGCACTGAAGTGATTCCCGGACGTTATTTAAAGGGGAAACTGTCAGCTCACAGTCATAAAGAGGGTGTTCGAGAGTTTACCTCACCAGGGTCGTGAATGACATGGCAGGGTACTGGTCTCTTCATGCGTGTAGCGTGGAGAGACAAAGAATGAGGAGGAGAGGCACTTTTTTAAATGTTGTCAGAGATTTGTCACTGTGTGAACATACATTGAAAAAAGAAAATTGTTGGACCAACTTTAAAAAAATATATATAATAATAAAGTTAACAAGGTATAGAAACACAATTGATAATTTAAATTAGCAAAAATAATAAATGTACTTTTGTTTAAGTTGATAAACTGATTTGGGGTTTTCTTAGCATAAGAAACCCTCTATCTTCAGACACTTGTGGAACCCCAAAAATTTCACAATAAACTTTCTACGAGAAAAACGGGGAATATTGAATCAACAAAGAAGAGGACACAGGTTTAATGCTGACCCATGTTTTTCCCTTCCCTGTTGTTGGTGTGTATCCTGTTAAGTACATGTACAGTGCACAACGCAGGCTGCTCATGGCAGCTTCATTACATTATGTCCACAGAGCCGGTCTTATTCTGAAATATTGTCCTTCTCTCAGCTGAATCAGTAAAGTATATTTTGACACCGATTGTCTCTGTAAGACAGAGAAAGCAGAGGAGGTGAAAACCGACCTTAAACTGATTTTCTGGACACTTGCTCCTCATTGTTCGCCAACTATAGTCTTCTAGTCTCAATAGTTTTTCTCTTTTTTTCTCTTTTGTTCTTCTACTGCTGGCAGCTGCCGCCTGAGAAGATCATTGCAATGTAAGAGACAACCAAAATAGTGCGGTCGCAGGCTTTTAAAGCCAAATAATATTCATTTTTCCAGAGTAAACACTTCAAACGTGTCAGCTCAGGTTTTAATATAACAATTATTGATGAGTGAATTCCATTTAAATCGTGAATGGACTGCATTTAGGCGGCACTTTTTGAGTCTTTGACGACCACTCAAAGTGCTTTACTAAGCTGTTTTTGACATGAACCCAGGAAAATGTGTGGCGGTTTGGGTCCGGACATTCGCCGGACTTTGCCTTTCATGCAGGAGATTGTCCTCGTCAGACGCGTTCAAAAAATCTCCAGAGCATTCTGCTGTGTCGGGGAAGGGCATGCAGGAGGCAGGACGGGATCATAACTCTGTTACGGAAAATGTTTTGTGTTTTTTGGGCTTCCTTCACAGTCTCACATCTTCACCCCCTCCCAGACTTCAGTGCCATGACGGAAAGCAGCTATGGAGTTACATTCATCCATTCATACATACAACTCTTCATATAAGGGTTGCTAAGCCCTTCCTTGTTGTCAATGTGTATTGTGCTATAGCTGTGCATACACTATTACCAAACAAATAATCAATTAATCATCAGCATTGAATAATCAATCAAGCAAACTGATGCATAGTGAACCCAGGGCCCTTGTGGGGAAGTTTGTTTTCCCAGTTAGAAATTTCCCCTTACAAAAATGAAAAGGTAAAATGATAATGTGCAGTAAATACATTTCTGTACATAAAAGAGCAACATATAATGCCAGAACATACGGTACAATACTGTGTTCTGATATTTATGTTTATGATTAAGTGCAACAAATGAGAGGGTTTCAGGACGGTGCAAGTGTTTTTTGCTCGGAGCTGACGTGACAGAATAACGAAGAGCTGGAGCACATGTTTTGATCTGTTTTCCATTACCATCAAAAGAATCTGTCGTACAGAATGGTATCGTTGTCGAGCTCAAGGTGACAACAGAGTGAACGATGCTGCATTAAGTGCCACAATAATAAGCTGTTGTGTTCAACTTGAGATACTCAGAGGAGCACAATACCCCCTTTCATTTGGTTCGTAACTACCATGCTGCTGCGCTCCCTCCGCTTGTCAACAGCGGTGCCAAGCTCCCACTGGGGAATTGCCCGAGTCGTCCCTGTTACCTCCGCTAAGCTGGGTGCAAGATGTGACAAAAGAAAAACGCTCCATCAATAGCGTTGCAGGTGCGGAAAGTGAAGAGTGTGGGAGCTGAGAAATGAACCAGGGGAGGCTCTGCCAACAACCGTTTCCTGGGTGAGATGATGGGAAAACTTCACGGCGCTCTCAGGGGACATTATTTGTGCGAGCGCCAACGTCCTCCGGAGCCCCAAAAGTTTCAGAGCGTAACCCGTGCACTTGGTCGAGGTGTTTTGAGCTTTTTCCCAAAGTGAAATCCTCCTTTGCCTCCGTTGCCTGCTCCATCAGATAAAGTCTGCCTGGTGAGGCTTAAGTGTGTCAATGAACGGGGAGGGAAGGATCAATGATAAGTGCAGCTTACCTTCTCAACTGCTCCGCACCAGCCAAATAGAGATTAAACCATTTCAACCTAATAGCACACGTCAATCAAAAAGTCACACTTGAATACGTGTACCCCTCCCTCTCCCCCCACAAGCACTCTACCAACTGCAATTTAAAAAAAATTAATTGGCTGTAACGACGCTGCAATTTACAAAACATACAACTACCCGGCGATCCGAACAGACCGAACCCATTTCCACCATGACATCCCCTTTGTGCAGAGATCTGTAATTGTGGCAGCCATTTCTCTGAATCTGCAGCGCTTTGAAGGTTATCATATGCAATGGCTTCAAAAAGCACACGTGCACACACTCGGATCAAAAGACCCCTATCTATTATTGCCTTGAATGCAGCTGTCTGTCCAAATAGCAGCTTTCTTAAATGGCGGCCATTCCTTGCTCTAATCACTGTTGCGGACAATGCAAAATGACTCACCGTTTCCAGGGATTTACTTGACTGGAACCCGAAGCCGCCGCTTTGATTTGTTGTTCCACCGTCTCAGATGTGAATACACCCCGTGGCCTGTAAATGAGAGCTTGTGTTGTTCCACCAGTGTCCCCTATTTAGACATCACAGTGCTCATTAGGTGGATCAAGCTGATATCAAAGTCGGGACACAGACGTCGGTGTTGTGGAGAAGCCGGGACTGTCACTGTGTCCCTTTAATGATATGTCTGCTGTCTGCTCGGCTCGATTGTTGTTTCACTGTCATTTCTCCAGCGCCTCGTCCGCGGCCCCCTTCCTCACACATGATTTCCTCGGCCTAAACACCTTCATCACTCTCCTCTTTCACATGCATCAGCATGTGCACCAGGGCTCGAAGCTCCGTGGCCTTTTACCTCAATGCCTTGGTTGCTGTTGTGTTAACGCCGTATCTTTCACCCCACAGGCTAATGTGGTTAGGTAGTGGTACAGTATAATATCTAAACCTGCAGTGCAGAACTCTTTACTCCCCCTTCTGTTAGTGAGACTATTTACACAAACTGTTGAATACAGAGTATTGCATTTCCATTGTTCCGGGATTCATTATTTAGGCAGAGTAAATGTAATAGCTAGCCTTCTCCAAATATTTAACAAATATCTACCTTTCCAAGAGCAGTCAGGCATTAGTGTCTGCCCTCGGTCCCTTCTCTTACCATCGTGGAACATCCTCAACTCGAGGATCAAAGGACCGATTATATTTATATATATATATATATATATATATATATATATACTGTTATCCTTCGTCTGATTGCAGAGTTTCAGATAAGATAAGATAAGATAGAACTTTATTCATCCCACGCCGGGTAAATTTACTCTTCACAGCAGCAGCAGTTTCTTTTTTTTTATCTGAAACATCAGAAAAATGTCTTTCAGTCGGACCACTCTCGTTCTTCAATAATTGAAAATAAGTTATAATTGGCAGTATGACTCTTTTCCGTGACCTCCCTGCCTAAGATAGGGAGAGCGCATCTCCCTACCCTTCCATGAGCCGTCAGCTGGCATATGATGTGGGCTGGCATAGAGATCTCGACTGTCGGCTGATGTGCTGGATAGTGGCGGAGCGTGCCTGGACTAACGCTATGCTCAATTTCCTCGACCCTTCCTAAAGTTGCTCCCCTTTTTCTGCTCTGGCAAACTTGGTAGTTTACGCGGTGCCGCCAGATTTGAAACTCCGGTATGAAGAGCGATTTACCTGCCGCACTTAGACTGAATCAGCATTCATGTGACCTTGTTTGACAGTGGCTTGAATGTATCCAACGTTCATTTATATGTCGAGGTGGAGCTCTAATCCCTTTTCTTACACTGCTGTTCCTGTTGTTTTTGTTTTTGGTGAGGCAAAAAAAACCAACCTACTCTCCTTAAATGCACTCCTGCCAGAACCTGACGCATACTGCTTCCAAACATTAATAACAACATCATTTTTTTTTCCTACCGTTAATATATTAGAATACCAGTCAGTCAGTTTCGCAGTGATGAAACTGCGGATCAGAGGTTGTGCCTTTAAAACAAAGAGGAGGAAACAGATAAATGACTCGTAAGATGGATGTTTTCTCTAGCGCAGAAGTTCAGACGAGAGGCGTAAACAGAGCGATGATTTGTCCCCCTCAGAGACAGCTCCTCTGATAGGTGGTAATATGATAGGTCATTTAAACAGCCACACTCTCTCTTATTGCCTTTTGTTTTCTTTTGAGGGGGAATATTAAAGAATCTCTTATGCCATTTGATATTTCGGTGGCGTGATGGCACTATCGAGCAGCATTGTGCTGGGCACCGGGAATTCATTCAAATACAGCGTATCAAAGTCCATGAGGGACTGAGCAGGCGGACTGCATCCAGAGGTGTTGCGGGTAATAAAAAAGCCGAGACTCCGCTTGTTTATTTATTTGTTGTTGCGTATCTCTCCCTTCATTTAAATGCAACACTGCTGCAAGCCTGTGACACCCAGCATGTGGACTTTGTCATGTTTATGGTGATGGCCCTGATATGAATCTGTGCTCTTTCAGGTTTACACCAGATATGGGAAATGCTACACTTTCAACGGCAACAAGACCACATCCAGGAAATCCAAGCAGGGTGGAATGGGAAATGGCCTGGAGATCATGCTGGATATACAGCAGGATGAGTATCTGCCCATCTGGAGAGAGACAAGTAAGCCTGAAAACTATTTGTCCATTGTAATCCTATCCTATATGCCACCGCCTGAGATACCTCTGCTGGGGTTTAAATGAAAAAATAACCTGCATCTATTTGTCTGGGGCAGGCGCTGTAAATAATGCAGTTTTTGATTGTGTTCCTGCAACCTGAATTGTAAAAGGAAATTCCTCCAAAAAATATACCACCTCAGACTTGCTTGCATACTGGTTGTCATATAATATTATTCCCTCCTGGCTTGTTTTTCGAACATGACTGAAATATGGTTTGCAGTTAACATCAAACTGAGTCCAAGCTGTCAGATGAGGCAGCAATCTGAAATTCCCTTGTTCTCTCCCTCGCTCCGTGCTCGTGCTCTCGTTTCATCCCGAAGATGAGACGTCCCTGGAGGCCGGCATCCGTGTTCAGATCCACAGTCAAGACGAGCCTCCCTACATCCACCAGCTGGGCTTCGGTGTCTCTCCGGGCTTCCAGACCTTTGTTTCATGTCAGGAGCAGAGGGTAGGTCTTCTTCATCACGGTGCCCCCTCCCCCCCCCGCCAGCAGATTACTGCTCCTCTTGAAACCCTTCGCTCCCGGATGGTTGAGAGAGGGGGTCTAATAAATCTCTGTGTGCTTAGCTGACCTACCTGCCCCAGCCCTGGGGAAACTGCCGCTCCACCAGCAAAGAGAAGATCCCGGGATACGACACCTACAGCATCAGCGCCTGTCGTCTGCTCTGCGAGACCAACGAGGTGATGCGAGTGTGCAACTGCAGGATGGTGCACATGCCTGGTAAGGTCACCCACACAGATCCCCAAAAATAAATCCAACTGTGTGCATGAATTATGAAGGCATTCAAATTACTAATAACTGATTCGTTTCAAGTTACTATAACATGGAGTTGTGAAAATGGGAAAGGATGCGGATGGAACCAAAAAAAACAACACAGATCCTTTTCATGTTGTGTGATGAAATAGCATATTCACAGTTTCTAAAAACTTAATTTGGCGGATTAAAATATTACTCCACCAGACTCAGTGGGTTTCCAGTAGTTCCCCTTTTTGTGTGGTCGAGCGTGATTGAAAAAAAAGGCAGCCAGCCAGACAGCCCAGTATTTGCATCATATTACCTCCTGAGCGTAGCAAGTCATCATTTTTTTTTGGCCCCACTTGAAAAATTCCTGCACAGATATGATTCGGGCTGCCACATGCCTGACCTTGATGCTTGATATCTGTACTGGGCTGTTTGTCAGCCGTGCTGCCTGTGACACATCAGACTAAAATCACAATTAGTTTAGGAATTTGTTTTGGGGGGGAGGGTGCATCCCTCTCATCTGTATAGGAACTGCTCTGAATCACGCTGATTGATGGATATTATTGGTGTTGGTTTGTGTCTATGTTTAGCTTCTGCTGGTTGATGGTTTGCCAGCATCGCAGAGGACTGCTGCTGTCTTTCTATCGGTTTATTTAGGTCATACCTTACACACAGAGAGCGTAGACTTCCAGCGAGGGGGCCGAATAATCCCCCATTTATATGCTGTGTCACCCAAATCCCTGTGTCGCAATGGTGAAGAATCCTTCAAGCTCACTTGGTAGCGACAGTGCCCCATGTACGGAGGCTTGAGTCCTCCTGCAGGGCCCGCAGGTTCGGCACTGTCCCCCATTCTATCCCACTTTCACACTAACAGCTGTCCTATCAATGAATGCTCAAAATCCTGGATCCGGATCCGGATCCGGATCCGGATCGTCATCCCTCCCAAAATCGAATCACCTGTTACCATGGCTGAGACCTACTGTATCTTTTGATATTCTTTTTATGTAAATCCATCCAGACATTTTTGAGGAATCCTACTAACAAACGAACAAACGGACAGACGGACAGGAAAACCAAACCAATTACATTACCTGGCGATGATAGGCAATAATAGGTCACACGTCTACTTTAAAATTTATTTACTCTGATTTCCATGTGGATTAAATCAAGTCAGTGTCTATAGGTGTTTAATGATTCATTTACATTTTTTAAGGAAATTACAAAAAAGAAAGAGGCCCAGTGTAGTGTAAGCAATTAGTGATATTAAAAAAAATATGTGACTGCATGAAAGGGTGAGTGGATCCCACTTTCACTTGAATTACGACTGAAATAAATGCATAAAATGACTTAATGAGATGCAGAATAGTTACCTAGTGACATGAAAAATGCCAAGTTATTGAAAAAGTGACAAACCCAGAATATATGAGGGGTAAATAATTGGTTTATGAATTACGGTGACTGAGCAGCGGCAAGGACGTGCGATAATATGAGCACTATAGAATGCCAATAATCCAGCAGAGACGAAAGCAGGACTTGGACCTGTATCAGGTACATGATTTAGTCCGTGAGGACACTCATCATCATTTCACCTCCACCATTCACAGCAGTTTGCTGGTGAGGCTTTCAAACACAGTGAGGTGTCCGGACACGGTGCGTCATCGTGGCCAGAGTGTGGGAAGTCAGAGAGTCGAAATTCTACATTCAAGCCGTTTGACTGACGTGTCTAACAAGTAGGCCTGTTTGGAGAGGCGGCGTTTGAAGGCATGACCCCTGACAATGTATGCATGAATCATTTCCATTGCCATATTTACACAGTGCGCCGGACATTTGCAGCTTCTTTTTAGCACAGTCAAAAAAAATACGAGGATTTACGCAGAATGCAGTATGAGATATTTGCTTTGAGGTACAAACACGTTTTTAATATTAATTTCAGCCCCGCATAGCAGTAACTGAACCGAACTGAACTGAATGTATATCAGATCCAAGCCTGTAAGAGCTCCTCTCTTTCACCAATTAGCTGTGTGGAGAAAAATGCAGCTATTTCAAAAACATTCTTTATTGCAACAATTTTTCAAAAGTATGAGACAAGTGGGGGAAAAAAAAGTAAAAGTAAAAAAGGAGGAGACTTAAGATTTAATAGATAATATGGACTGTTCAGAGAGCAAAGGTGTTTGTAGGCCAGCAGAACCACTTCGCCTTCCACGATGATGTATTACATCAGATATGATATTTATTATATCAGATATATTAAACTTAGGAGCTTTTCCAGGCCATTTGCCCATTGTGGCTTTAGGAGAGGCCTCCGGCCAGCGGTAGCCCGCGTTAGTCGCCTGCAATTATCAGCAGCGAATGAAATTTATTGTTGCATATTAAGTGCAGTGAAATTCCCCGCCGAAGGTTTCAGAGAGCAATTGCTTCTAACGCTCGCCAAGGGAGCACACGGCCGACTTGTGAATTGAAAATCTTTTCACAGCCTCGACGTGACAACACGGTGTCAATGAAAAAATCCGGAGACCTGCGCCTTACACAATTTACAGTACAGTTTTTTCTTTTCTTTCCTGCGAGCCCTCTGTCTTGGCTGTTACACATTCGTGCTACTCAGATCGAAACATTAGTAAAGTTTGTTTTTGAGGAAACGGCACAAATGTTTGTAATCCATTTCTGTTTTGCACCCGCTTACATAATCCAGCAACTGCTTTTACAGTCTACTTAACATGGCAGCAGATTCTCATTAACATGTGTTAACATAACCCCACACACTTCTAGTTTTTCAGTCTGTTTGACTTCTGGCATCTTCCCTTTGCGGCTTCGTTGTGTGTTTGTCTTTCCTGCTCTTTCGAGGCCACTGGATCACATTGTTGTTTTTGTTGTTTTTTCTCGTGTGATTGTTTTCATTACCCCCATCTTGCAGATTGCGTTTGCATGTTGTTTATGCATGTGCGATTGTTTGTTAGCTGGATATCAGAAACATTTCTAAACTGTCTTTACAAGCTAAGGGCGAGGGAACAAGCGATTCGGTTTGGAGGTGGGCTGCACCACCGTGTGGCCATTAATAAAGCGATATAGCATTTCGTGTTGTTCGTACGTTTTTTTCACACATAACTTCTGCACTCTGAGGCATAGAAGCAAAACTGTGTTTCCCTGGATTTTCTTCTTCTCTTTTTTGATTTGAGATTAATATTTTAGTGTTCCATTCTATTTCTATATTTGGATGACCACCCCAAAAAACACTATTAAGTACTTCTTGCTCTTGATGTGTAGACAGCATACACAGACACTGCACACGCTCAAAATATGAAAATATTTAAATAAAGTCATGTTTTTATGATAACTTATTCAATGTCAAATCATAAAGCACGTTTACTGTTAAGAAAAATGTATCATCATAAAAGCATAAGACGGAATGAGTCTGAAAGTGCACACACACACTCCTCGGGTCACGAGACATTATTTCCCTGTGTATTCATTAAAAGTCTTCCACAAAACATCAACCCATGAGCATTTCACAGACAGACAAACACACCTCCGCCGATTAATTGTGCTCCTGATGAATAACTGTCATTAATGGGCCGGGCAGTGTTTGTGTGTGTGTGTGTGTGTGTTTGTGTGTGTGCGTGTCTTTGCGAAGATGTGACTCATTGATTGGTTTTTAAAGACTTTCTAAATATGCCTCCCGGACGGAGCCACCATGCTCCATTTCTCAGTGCAATCAAGGACAGACGTCCAAGATGCGCCCGGTGCCTCTGGATGGAAGTCATCCTCCGCGCGTCTGCCTTCATTTGGAGATGAGTGATAAGCCGCGCGGTGTTGTTCACAGTCTCGGCTCCTCATTGCGGCAGACACGGGTCACTGGTCATTTTGTTTCTGATTGATCAGACTCATTTTCTGTTTCCCCTCCCCAGGAACTGCAGATATCTGCCCCCCCAGTAAAATCAACTGTGTCGACAAAGCGCTCGGTAAGAAACAATCTCCCTTCATTTCTTTTCTCATTACAATAGATAGGAAATGGAAACACAATCAGTAAATATGATAAGGATTTTTTTTTCTTCTTTTTGGCTTTTTTTTTGAAAAGAAACAAATACTTGCAGGTAGACTGGATATTCTGAAATGACTTTTCCTCGTGGTGATTTAGTCTCTTTAGTGTTTCATGGCTGTGCTGCGGCCATTGTCGAACTGCTAATAATTAACCAACGCTCCCTCGCTGCATATCTACAGCCCAACACCCCCCACCCCCACCCTCAGCCTTTGACTCCAACCCCACTCTCCTCCACCAGACATCGAGACAAGGTGCCTTAGTTTCAAAGGCATTCCAGCCGCAGTCAAAAAAAAAGGGACATTTTTATGGGTATGGCAGACATATAAGTACAATTATCATCTCTCAGCCAAATAAGCCATAAATTTAATAATGTCTCTCTCCACTGAATTCAAACCCCATTTAAAATATGGCTGAATGAAATCTTAGATATATATCTTAGAGGAGTGGATCGTATTCATGTGGGTTATATTGCTGAATCCAATAGTGTGAATAAATTCACCCTCAATGAAAGGTAATGAATTAAAATATGATTTATATATTTAGACATCAGACAAAGGGTATATACCGCCATGCTCCTGCATACAAATAACCCAATTGTCAGAGTTATTAAATACATAAATCATCAAATTATAATTACGGCTTTCATTGCTCCCTCTGCCTGTTTTTTGTTTGGGCCGAATGCATTGAGAATTTGAAAGGAGGGATTGGGGGAAAGCTGTTTACTCTCCTGTGTACACAGCGTTGCTTTAGAATTAGGATTATGAATTCATATTTTTTATTGTGCGAGCGATTCCAGGCCCGCATTTTAGTTGGTTGGACGATCAGGTACCATTTGCAGATCCCTCCGTAACATTTACTTGACTTCATCATTTATTCCCTGTGCAAATGCTGTAATTGAATTACTGTTAACACCGTGACTGCAGTTGTCGCCTGACATTAAACTTGACATTATCTGACATTCTGAGGCACATTTTGTCCATGAAATGATTTTTAAACCGCTCATTCATTCTTTAAAGGCTACAATTCATACATTCTTACATCCGAATTGTCAACACTAGGAGAAAACTAGGGTAAACAACTAATAGTCATTTTACATCTAAAGGACCAGTGTGTGGGATTTATGGGGATCTATTGTCAGAAATGTTTCCATTAATGGCTAATGTTCTGAAATTAAGAATGGTTATGTTTTTCTTACATTGGAACGAGCCCCTCGTGTCTACGCAAGCACCACGTTTCCCACCCGATGTACAAACTGACCTGGGTCAATATTTGTCAAACCGCCGTGTCCATTGTGTTGCAGCACAGCAACAGAAGAACAGCGGGGACACCTGTCCGTGCGAGACGCCCTGTAATCTCACCCGCTACGGCAAAGAGCTCTCCATGGTTAAAATCCCCAGCAAGGGCTCGGCTCGCTATCTCTCCAGGAAATACGACAAGTCCGAGGACTACATCAGGTACGACAGGGAACCTTCGGCACGACTAAAGTCACTTATGAGCAGTGATGTGGTGTTCAATATAAAGGAGCATAAACTGTGACCTCCAATCTGTGATCGCAAACAAACAACCATAAACATAAACAGACATCAATCATGTTTTCATTCACGCACCAATTTGTATTTTGTCCGGTAATGTGGAGCTGATAGTCAGGAACCAGAATATACGGATATATATTTATATATATATATTTTATTTTTATTCTTGATCTTAAAAATGGTCACTATTATAATATAATATTATTTTTGACCCTTCTTTCACCCTCCCATCTGTCTCACAGTCATGTACATTCGTCATAAAATGGGGATCATAAATATCCAAAACAAAGCTATTTATTTATAATCTCAACTATATGAATCTTAATTTTTTTAGGTGACCCTATGACCTTTCTTGTGCCACAATCAGATAAAAAGTCCTACTTAAAAATATATATATACATACAAAAAAATCAAGGTTTAACACATAGATTGTTATGTAATAAAAAAATTATCCCCAGAGGATGAACCTCAATTTTGTCCACTCCTTTAAAACCAAAATGTAACGTGAAGATTCTCTTAAGGCAGATTTGCAGGAAATTTGAGGCTCAACTTCTAAACCTCTTTACATTCATGGCTTTTCCTTTAGTGCCCCCTTTAGGACAAACCACGACTGAGGTTCTGAAAATAGCCCAATCGTCCAGATGTTTACCACGTAAATGTATTCTTGGCCATAATTTGACAAAAATAATTTTTACACCGTGTCCTGCTTTGCCTGGAGCTTGTTCAGTATCCGCCCGCTGCTCGGTACTAAGAGGCCGTGAAATGCAGCCGAGAGCTGTACCAGAAGAAAAAAGAGCCGGGACGCTGTGTTAGGATCATTTTGTTGAACATCATGCCATTGGTCAGTTGAGCACATTATCTCGTGTTTTCATAACTTCCACCACTAGCAGGGCTTTAACTCACAGACAGTCAATGTGGTAATAATGACTCAAGTGCTCGAACCGTTCCTGTCGGTGCCCAGTCGTCGGGTTATGTGGTAGAACGTGAACACTCTTAAACCAAAGGGCTCACGACGCCTCACAAAGCTTCATATCGCCAGACTTCCTTCAATCCAAAGAGATCAGGGACGCGGCGGCGGCGGCGGCGGCGACGGAGCATGCTGTCGGTGCTTTGTTTCCGGCTCATCTCGGTTACACCCTGAAACGGCCCATTATCTCACGGCCGTTGGTTAGGTCTGAGTGAAGCGCCGTAGGCCTGACAATCCCATCGGGACAATTTACAGTTCCCATAAAGACGGATCCATTTTTTCAAAATGTGTTCGATTTGTAGCAAATTCTAAAAAAAAACCAAAAAAAACAACCACGAGTGTGTACCACTTTTGTTTCCTGCGCCCATTCACCGCTCCACTTGTTCTTTTTCCAGAGACAACTTCCTGGTCTTGGATATCTTCTTCGAAGCCCTGAACTATGAAACGATTGAGCAAAAGAAAGCCTACGACGTTGCGGGTTTATTAGGTAAGATTTCTGTCACGCTGTCCCCCTTGTTTTTTCTGTACATCATCTAGACTTGCTGGTGCAGGGTAACAGATGTTATTCCAGTGGCAGCACTCACTCACTTTCCCCTTGCAATCAGCGGCGAACAGGAAGTGGCACTGTGTCCATTGTGCCTCTCCTTAAGCACTCTGTCTTTCTTCTCAGGGGACATCGGTGGACAGATGGGCTTATTCATCGGCGCCAGCATCCTGACAATCTTGGAAATACTGGATTATATGTATGAGGTACCGTCCACACACATCAGCGAGTCACAACAGTAATCCAGACCTACAGTAGCTGTGGGGATCATTTGTAATAATTAACAGCTATTGTCCTGATCCGTGTCACAACCGACAGTCGCCATTGACAAAACACATTAGTGCTCCATCATTTGTTTTTAATTTCCCTCATCGACTTGTTTTTTTTTGTTGTTGATGTTTCGTCGTTGTTGTTTTTTTGCAAACGCTAGCCACGGAGCGTGCTTGCAGACGTAATCATCAGAAAATCTGGCGAGGGAGTGAATGTTATCGCTTATTATGCGTGTGAGGAGTTTCATTGGATTTCCAGGCCGGAGAAAACTAATATCCGCTCAGGTCTCTGCTCAGGACACGTTCACTCGCTGTGATCATGAAACAAACTCCTGCCTCAGCTGTGTCCTCTTTAAGCTTTCCTGCCAGCTGCCTTGCTGACTGCCGTACATGTATGAATAAAGCCACGTCCGTGACTTTAATGCAGACATCATGGGGAATAGAGTCTGGACTCTGCTGCGTCCCGCTTATCTCCCTCCCCTCATCTCTGCTCTTTCTCCCCCTCCCTGCTGCCGGGCTCCGGGTGAAACCAGGGGATCAAGCGCCGGCTACAACGTCTGCTCCGGCCACAGAAGAAGGAGGAGAAGAAGAACAAGCCGCCGACCAGCACCGTTGCAACAGTGGGTCTGGAGGAGATGAAGGCAAAGGTGCAGCAGATGCATGGTGTACCAAAAGCAAACGGTTGCATTGCGTCCGCGCCGTGCCGGGTGTACAACTCTCCCCCGCAGCGCTGCGGCAGCATTAAAAAATGACAAGACAAATTCATATTTTTCCACTCCTGAACTGATGACGAGTGTAATTCTCCCTGATTAATCTCTCCCGGAGTGCGGAGTTTTCTCGCACAACTCTATCTTGGACGCTTATGCCTTATCATTAGACTTCTTATCTTCAATTTTGCCATAACTCCTCACTACAAACACGGGGCGAGGACAGGGTTTTCATTATTTAATCTAGTCAGCCATCTGCTTTATTGCCATTCAATTATTTCCATCCTGATTAAGTTCGGATGCTGTCAGGGTTTGGCTGAGAAGGAATTTCACCGTTGAGTTTGGTCGGAGACGCTGAATTAGTGGATTAGGAAGGAATACACCTCTCTGTATGTGTGTGTGTGTGTGTGTGTGTGTGTGTGTGTGTGTGTGTGTGTGTGTGTGGTACACTGTCTATTTAGCATAGTTACCCCTGCTTCCGGTCTTTATGCTAAGCGAAGCGCTCTCCCTAGTGCAGTACATGAAGTTAATCCCTCCATCTGACTCTCTGAAGCTGTATATCTCATATATCTCTAAAGAGAAGTTGTATCTACTTGTATCTACTCTCAACAGGAGCCTCATGACGTGACACGGAATCACCCGGAGGGGGCGTACGCCAACACGCTGCTCCCCAACCACCACCACCCTCCTCACCCTCACCCCCACCACCACCGCACGGGACCCCACGGGGTGTTTGAGGACTTCGCTTGCTAGAGCCGACCACCGTTCCCAGTCCCGGTGACAGCAAAAGATACGAGCCGTCTGCGTGCGACATTGATCGCAGGCCCCTTGGCATTTTTCCGTCATTCCTTTGCCGTCACCAGTGACGAGCTACAGCCAAAGTCAGACACCAAAGCTGTGCTTGTGCTAACAAACCACCTGTGTGTGCAGTATGTACAGTAGGCACCAACTGGACACAGCTTTTTCTCTTCTCTCTCTCTCTCTCTCTCTCTCTCTCTCTCTCTGGGTGGGACCCCCCCACCCCCCCCTCTCGCGTGAGAAGTCGGGCAATTTGTGATTTCAGGACCACGCTTTGGTGCGTGATCACGTCAAGGGAACAAGTGGAGGACCGCATGTCACCTTGATCCTACATGATTTATTTATTAAGCCAGCATCTCTTTATTTTCCCGTCTGTCTGTGTCCCTCTGTTTATCTCTTCTCAAACTGTTCCCCACCATTTTATGGAGAGAAAACAAAAACAACGCACTTGTATCATATCCGTCCCTTTCACATTATAAATGATGTAATTATTTAAAGAGATACTATTATCCATATGTTCTATATTGTATACAAGATGAGAGTACTTGAGCAAGCAAAATCCTATTCGTGCTACATCCATCCGAAGTACGAGGGAGGGAAATATTTACGCCGAATTGTACGACCTTGGCCTAGTAAGTGCTAGATACATCTTTCCACATGTTACACACTGTCCGCTCGTGGTCGGGGTGTTAGAGAGTAGCACTGTACTTGTACATAAAGTCCGACTTTAAAACGAGAGAGTTCAAAAAAGTTCTGTTTTAATGGTTGTTGTTTACATTTCAGTCAATATATAACTTAGGTAATATTCATTTTAGTTATTTATACATTTTAGAAAATACTTTTTTATATGATGATAGAAATCACGATTGTAGCAAATGCTGTACACTTACAATCTGCAGATATGTTAGACTGCCACGCATCAACATACATTTGCTGGGGTTAAAAAAAAAAGAAGAAAAAAAAAGGAATTGTGACTAATATACACATCATCTCCTTTTATATGTTCTATTTGGTTGTCACCGAAACGTTTTCCAAGACAACGTACGAGTCCTCCGCATATGGATGAGGACCGGATGATAGTTTCGTTCGTGACACGGTTGTACTTAAATTATTCTTTCTTGATTCGACTCCATGCCGCCCACCGTCCACTCTTCACTTTGGTTAGCGTCATAACTTTAAGCTGACTTAAGCAATAAGAGACAGAATTACATTTTATTTTTTTTTGCCAAGTCATCTCCCTTTCAGCTGTGGGCCAGAACCGCTGTAAACGTGTAGCAGCTATTTACAGTGTAAACTTGGCATCTGTGTGTGTGCGTGTGTGTGTGTGTGTGTGTGTGTGTGTGTGTGTGTGTGTGTGTGTGTGTGTGTGTGTGTGTGTGTGTTTGCATGTGCACTTTAACATTTTGCACACACGACTGAGCACATTAGATTGAGTGACTCCGTGATAAAAAAGAAGGGGGGCTGTAGAATCAGAGCTGTTAGAAAGGAAGAAGGAGGCTTGCAGAGTTTTATTGCAGTGGTGAGGTTTTTCTTTCTAATAAATCCTGGCCCACGTGACGCAGAGACGAGCGTTATGTAAATGTTGTCCTGCGGGCGAAAATAGCCTTATTGGTTTACTTAAACCTAAAAAGGGGTGAGACGAGGACGCCGCAAGTTTCAAGAGCACAAGTTCGCAAAGTGTGAATACAAATAGAAACCTCACACTTTACTCGGTCATTATATTTGCTTTCATGATGAAAGGTCAGCTGGCTGCTTAGCAGCCGTTTTCCGCAGCACGGATTTCATCCCCTCTAACATCGGCATTCACATAACTACACCGCGTGGGAGCTCGTGGCGATTTGGTTCAGGGGTTGTTTTTTTTCATCGCGTGAATCTTCGCAAATGCGAATTTACTCTGTTAAAAAGCCGACAGCAGGAGCAAGGGTAAACACATAAACCATGTCCTTTTTAATGGAATCGCAAAATGTCTGTGAGAAAAAGGATGATAGTTGAAGAAGCGGCTCAGATGTCGACATCAGGACCAGCACAAGCTGGGTCAGTGGCCCGAGAATGTCGCAGAGCGCTTTTCGAACCATGTCATGGTTTTGCACTTGTCCCGCTCCATACGGCCGCAGGAGGAGAACGGCAGTTGCTGTCCTATATACCCGAGACAAACCCTCAAGGTGCTCAGAGCGTCACCGCCGGCCCGGGGCAAGGCTGGAATTGAGGAACAGGAACAGGAACAGCATGACGTGTTTTGCTGTGCTCAGGCAGTGGAAATGGCTGCACGGTGGCCTACCCCAGTGGCAATTGGCCAGTGCTGCAGCTGTAAGACGAGCCGAACAAATACCCCGACGCAGCCTGACCTGTATTTACGTAGGCAGCGCGACTTAACCGTGCTCCGTAAAGCAGATTCCTCTTCTCACACCCTTCGGCCTCCATCGCCGGGCTTCGGTCCTAAAGTTACTTTCGCTACGACCGGACTTTCCTTTTCTCTTGCAATCGCAAATGTACGCTCAGTTGGGTGCATGACCTCTGACCAGCCACGAGAGAGGAGTTTGGCGAACGCTGCCCTGCGAAATGTTGAAAATGTTGCTCTGTTGGTACGTCTGTTGTTTCGCCACTCATTTATATAGTTTGACTTTGTTGGGCTAAGTGCTGCATAGCTGCTGACTCGGCCTGAGTCCCATTCATTTGTCACATGAGACTGCGGGTGCTAAACGACAAGACAAATGCCTTTTACCTCGGTTGAGACCTTCACAGCATGCGGGCAGCTAATTTGCCGTGGTGCTGCTGTTTTGGGCCCGAATGTGTGAAAACCGACGTCAGATGTCTGTCGTGGTGCGTGAGTCACAAAAATGTGGCGGACTTCAAAAATTTCAAACGAGCGGATTAAAAAGTGGCAGACAGCCCCGCTCCTGACGGATTCGTGAAATGCTTCATATCACAGGATATCATGTTTACAAATTACAATTTAATTATGTTTCCGTTAATTGGACTTCTGCTTCAGCGGCGTCGGCGCAGGACGTTTTTCGCTCACAGCCAGATTCCGCAGTCCTCCATCTGTCGAATCCCTTCCTCCTATCAAGTAATCATGGGCTACACATGGCTGTTTAATATTCATAATCATGTGTCACTTTGACATTTTCAAAAGGTTCCCAATCACGGTCTCTGATGGCATCCTGTACAGGCTATGCATAACAATCTTCTCCCCTGTCATCAATAATTGTAGCTATCCTCAGACAAGTCGCACAGGGGCCCGGTGTGTTGAGATGAATACCAGGCTGAATTATCACTGTAGGGTTGTGTTTGAACGGCGCAGCCCTGGAGGATTTTTTTTCTTTTTAATGCTCAAGGTGCCACGTCTATGTGCACTGTAAAACGGGGCCAGGTTAATTCTGTATCCAAAAGCATTTAATAGCACATTAGAGTTGGTGGGACGACAGCGGAGTGTGTGTGAGGCGCCACAGGCCTGAGCGCTGGGCAGCGGCTCTGTGCTGTAGCAGACGGGACAGTTTCCCTGCTTGATAACATGTAGCTCGCATTCCTGAGATTCCTCGAGCCTCTGCTCTAATTTCCCTTCTCGCACAGCTCTTTAAGGCCTCCTTTTCTTTTTTGTTATGGCTCTGTGACATTCAGCCCGTGTGCGCTTATTGCATCATCCATAAAAAAAAGAAATCTATTGAATGCAACCAGCCACCGACGATATGTTTTGAATATGTGCTCTTTTGTCCTTACTTCTTATTTATTTTTCTCCAGCTGAATATGTTTTGGCTGAGCCCTGAGAGGTCAACTGAGAAGAGAGAAATAGAGAGTGCAGGGGTGATGCAAGCAGCTGTCAGGAATTCACAAGGAGGAATCTCATCCCCATATCTGACCGAAATGGAAATGGACCATCACTGCAGTAACAAGGAGAGCTTACTTTTTTGTACAGAAGTGTGAATCTTGTGATTATTTCCTCTGTTAGGACACATTTTATAAATGTTAAATATGGTAAATACAATGACTATTAAAGTTTAGATAAAAACCAGTGCTTTCTATATCCAGAGCCTAGTTCACTTTGTACATATGTTGTCTATTTTCATTATTTTTTTTTTTACAACGCAGCTGAAATTTATTTCACTTCTTTCGACACATCTTTTCGACTTGTCCACCTCTAACGTTGTGGTATTAATTCAAATTTCTTAAAAGGTTACAAGGCCACTGAAGGCATCTCAAAGGTGGGTTTAAGGAAGACAATGTGGGACAACTCAAAGTAATACGTGATTTATTGACTACTCATCTCATTGTCTTGAGACGATTGTCTGATTCCGTTTATTTCAAATACCCTCCAAATGAACCCAAATATTATGAAATACATTTTTCGAGTAAAACCTACATTCTCTCGTTCCAGTTTCCAGAGAACCTGAAACAACTCTGTCCCCGTGTGGGAGGAGAAAGTCCTGGGCTTGAACGTAAAACAAAGTACAAAATAATGACTTAGAATTAACTCCCAGCTGCTCTGTAGTTATGTGGTTTTACAGCGTGCCTCGGGGTAGTGCATGTGGACCCCTGAAATAACTAAAGCTGTAATTAAGGTTTTCAACGTTTTCCCTGTTTTTACCCAACCCCAGACACCAGGAATACCTCGGGTCCGACATGAGGAGGAATTTTAACTGCAGTCCTATGCTGAGCACAAGAATGGGATGACCATATCGCTCCCAAATCAAAATGTGATTTCTAAATGTTCATAACGCCGCTGTCCTCGGCCTCCGTAAGCCGGTGCTGGTCAAGCAGCCGTCCTGCAGACAGGAAACACGCTCTTCTGCTGACACCTAAAGGACAAACTGGATTTTGTAGCATGCAGCACAAAACCAACTATTTTCTTATCTTAAAAATAAAAAGGTAACAAAAAGAGGATATGTTTATATTCAAATATTCTTTATTTAAAAATTACAATAATTCACAGTTTTGGGAATTACAGCACAATGAAACGTACAGAACGTGAATTGATATGCATTGCTTTGGTTATAACAGTACCCATAGGGCTTAAAATAATCTAAACCAACGGGTCCAAACTTCAATGGAAATTAAAAGCTGGAGCTTTTGTATTTGCCTCCTTTTTGAAATGATTTTGTTGATTCAAAGAGAAAAGCAAATACACACATTTAGAAATTGTCAAATGACATGTTTTATTAAAGCACAACACAAATACAAAGTATGATACAGCGTGTCTGATTATGTCATCAGAGACACAGATCAATTGATGTGTAAATAAAGCTAAAAAATAAAGTTTAAAAATAGTGTCTTCAAAATATTTATTACGTGTACAGAGAATGTGAAAAAGTATTTAAAATCTGCAAAATGCATAGAGAGAGATGGCAAATAAATTATGGACGAGATACTTGCAGACTTTGCTCAACAATTGTGGCTGCGTGAACAACACAGGGGCGATTGATCTGCCACGCTTCCTTAACGTAAGGCTTTTCACGTTGACAGAAGGCCAAGACGACGCAGATCACCACAACTTCATATTGTGATCTCAGCCCTCTGCCTTTCACAGTGGTTTTTGGAGCGATTCCATTTTTTTTTTTTCTTCAATTCTGCGTCATACTCTTCAAGGAGAACACTCGCACTACAGACTGCTCTCGCCGTGGACGGGATGCGTTATGAAATGAATGCAAAAGGCCGGCGCCAACCGGCCGTGTGGTCTGCGTTCGCAAGGCAGAAGATACAACAAACACTGATTATGATCACCACTGTTGCTTCGAGTGTTTTCAATATACACTTTGAACCCAATTAAAGCTAAATAAAGTGACTCGCCTTAATCTTTTTTGTATTTCAGAGAGAATTTGATGGCAGAAAGTGTCTAGTGTCGGCTAAATACATTAAAGGTCTTGTCGAAAGTGATTACAGTGTATTGACTCAGCATTAAAGTACGAGTCTTGTTTTCTGTAGTACCAGGAACAGTATTGGGATATACACTCTGCTGCTGTACTTGCAGCAAATATCTTTGACAGTAAAAGTCCCATCCGCCGTCAGACATCTGTCCAGTTGTGTTATCAGTAATATTGCACATTATAATCTACTAATAACTGCCAGGTGTCCAGTACCATTATATCAGAAAACTGAAAAAAAGGCTCCCACTGGATTGTACCGCAACTGGAACTAAGCAAGCCAGTAAAATGGCAAGACGATGACACCATTCAATAACTTACAACGTTCTTAACAACACGGTCAAGAACACATTTGGAACATTTGTAGTGTCTTTTGAAAAGAAAAAAAAAAAACGGAACGGTCTACACTTGGTGACGTGAAAAAAAGATTGTTCATACATTCTGAATATCAGTCATTTCTAAACTAATTAAAGTCAGTTTTGAAGTACCACTTACTAGGATTTCCTGGAAAATATGAAACACCTGGGCAATCACTTCAGACGCCGAGATGATTTTCCCCTCGTTATTCATATTCATCCTTTGACTCTACATATATATTCTTTTTTGTAACATCAAAAGGTTTCGAGGAGAGAAAAAAAACCTAAACACATTCTGCCTGGCTGACTATGACGACTTATGAAGACCAAGGGAGATACTTCCCAGGAAGCCCTTCCCTGCTTTGAGGCACATATACAACCTGTGGATGCTCGGAGCAGTGATATTTCAAAGTCACCTGTATTATATGTAGTTTTTCATGTCTAACCCAACAACCGATATTGATATCCATTGATATCCACAGGCTTTATCCACGGTGAAAGACAACTTCTCCCACCCATTCAAATCTATTATTGGTGGTGTAATAACACCAAATATTCTAATAAAAATATCATCTGTAGGATAAAATGAGAATATCAAAACAGCCAGCATATGAAAAGTCAGTGTCAAGGCACATACACAAACATGTGCTTTTAAAAATACAAAATGAGTTAATATCAAAAAGCTTAATGCTTCAGGGCCCTTGTGTGAAAGGGCTGACAAACTGTGGAGCAACAGGCCTTTTTTGAACAGGAAATTTTGAAATGTCCCAGTACGAAAAGCCCTGGTTTAAATAATAAGGTGAATGATGGCTGGATCCATTTAGCTGCTTCAGTTTCAGGGCCTTGTTAGTGTGCACAGAACAGCACCATTGTCCTCATTAACACCTATGCTTTTCCAACAATATCCTATCAAAAGGTCTGCTGTGAAAAGGGCATATATATTAATATTTATCCATTAGAACGTATACACCAAAGCTCCATTTAAAAAAATCTTTGACATTAAAATAAGATTCGCATTCTGTAAATGAGGAAACATTGCTTGTGAGTACTTATGATCCCAATGAGAGGCAAAAACCCACTAAAGCTTTCTGCTATTTTGAACTCATCGTATTAGCTCACTTGGTTTAATCCCCCAGACGCCAAACAGACCACGAGCGGCTGCACTGTGCGCACTAATTCAACCAAGCCTACTGTATGCTAAAACTGTGGGGAGCGAGAGGTGGAACAAACCCGAGGATGAGGTTCACTGTGAATATTGGAATTTTCACGAGGGGAGGGAGGTGCTTTCAGTTTCTGCCCTCTAGTGTTCAAAAATTGCTCAACACAACTTTTAAAATGGTCAAAGAGAAGCACAAAGCATTTGGTTCTGGGTTCTTTTCTGTGTGGTCAAGTATTGTAAAAATATATATATATATAAAAATAGGTTTTGTTATCAATGTACTGCATTTAGTTTTCCAAACTAGCTAAAAACTCTTTAATAAACTCTTGATGCACTGAAAGATGGAGTACATCAGACGAGGTCACATGCAGCATATGACCACATCTTTGAACAGGGGCTGTGTTTCGGGCAAAGATAAAGGTTATGGATGGCACTTTATGCAGGTCCCCTGTTCACCCAAAACTTGAGCTTGCGTCGAGGGGCCGTTAGAACAAAACACACAGCTTTCAACATCCATTCGAACAAGTGCAGGAGCAAACGTGTCAGTGGCGTCTTCAAGTGCTGTTCCCTTGTTCTTGCTCAAACAGCAGCATGGCGAGCTGGGAGCGAGAACCGAGACCCTCCAAGTTGCCCTGAACACATATGTGATAGATGTCCTCGCTGAGTCTCGGGTTGCAGGTCTGGTAGCGATACTGCTGGTGCAGTGCCGGCTCTACTGCCCTGAACACGTGCAGACCCGAATACTTCACGAACATGTCGTAGATGTCCATTGTCTCGAGGATCTCCTCGTTCTCTTGGACGTCCGCCACCATTTGGCTGCGCGTTGCCATGTAGTCCGAGTTGTAGAAGCACGACTCCTCGAAAGACCTGAGGTCAAAGTGGCCCGCATCCTTGACAAGGTCGACAGTGGCTGGATGCGGTTGGTTGCGATAGGCCACGTCGGGATTGTAGTCCTGGAAGTGGGCGGGGAAGAACACCTGCCAGTTGTTTATGGAATTCATGCGACAGCGGTTCAGAAATTCTGTATTGATATTTGTGTTGACGCTTGCCAAGAAGAACAGCGTGTCCACTGGGTGCTTCTTCGAGATGATGTCCATGAACTTGATCTGGGATGGCGTTTCCGTCTTGACGCTTATCCACGGGATCTTCACCGTGGGGTATTTGCGTTCGTGAGCATTAATCTGAGTCTTCACACTGGCAAATATATCATTCTGATTAACCTGCTGTGCCTCCACTGGGTCATAGATGAACAGGAACGTTAGGATCGCATTTTCACTTGTCTCAAAGGCATTTGAGGCAAAGACCTCGAGGAAATGGTCGACGTAAGTCCGGTCCTGCAGAGTGAGAGGTATAATGATGTGAACCCTTGTGGCTTCCGTGACATAGGGCATGGGAATTATCTCTATTTGGCTCAAAGGTCGCACCAGATGGACCCTCTTGGTGATGGAACGGCTGTGACCTTTCTGGTTTACTACCTCCAGCTGAAGGTCCAGTGTGTACTCCATGCCCCTGACGGGGTCGAAGCGCCTGTAGCCATTAATTAGCTGCTGCTTCTTCAGGTGTAAGACAGGCTTGTACTTCTTATTCAGCTCTCCCACGGCCGTGTCGATGACGTCGGCCACGTCCATGCGGTCGATGCCGCGCAGCTCACACTTGGGAGAGCCATCCACGCATGAATACATCTCCTCCTCTGTGAAGTATTCCCACTTCAACACTTCAAACCGAGATTTGGGCTCAAAAGGTGGATTGATCCCCACGGGCCACTGGGCGCTTCGGTTGCCATCAAAAGCAACCACGCTCACGTTCTTTATTTCTGCCTGTGGATTGAATGCAACAAGTGTTTACAGTTACCAACATGCCGTGGACATTGAAATAATACTGGAGGTCAGGTTTTTATTTTTGACTGAACCACAGGTCATTTGTGAATCCTGAGGATCAGCTTACCTGCAGCTTAGCGATCTCATCGTAAGTCCTCTGCAGTTCAATCTCTGTGAAGTACCTATGCAGCCGGTACATCTGCTCAGGGTCGGACACTGGGTGGACAGTGAGAGCCTTCTTGAACTGTTCGCTCTGCTCTTTGCTTGGATCAGAGTTTTTCCCCAACTCATAGTGGTGGTAGTGAAGCCCCTGAGAAGAAACAAAGAGGTCTTTTCATGAGCCCTCTGAAATCTGGCATGACAAAAAAGATGCCTGACGCGATTCCAGGATTGGCTGTTACACTGCGATACGTCCATTCAAATGGACATTACATGCGAACCAGGCTGCATCTGGCTCGTTTCCACTGCAAACAGGCTGGTTTTCGACCATAATTGTACAGTGAAGTGAAGGCAAGAACAGAATACTTTTGTTATACAAGTACAGATTTTTTTGCTGTTGTCAGAGTTTTGCTCATTTTCAGGAACTAAATTTGTTCTGGGAATATGAGATTTGAGAGATAGGTTTATCTTAATGTCACCGCTCATACTTTTTTAGAAACCATCATCACTGTGGCCTCGGGTTAAAAAGCAGCAGTTAAGAATTTAAAGGTGAAACCTACAAAAGGCTGACAGTGGCAGCAGAATCGCACTCAAAGACAAGGGATATTCAACCTGAAACCAGGGTGACCACCTAAGGAGCTTGAGTGGCTAAAAAAGTGAATACAATCTGATCAAGCTATTAAAAGAACAAGGCAACGGAGCCGGTGCTTAGCCGAGCAATGAGGCCACACTCTTTCAAATGTTTGCCCACAGCTGACAGCCTGTCATGGTACACTTGGTCGAGCATCGTCTGTTCCCTAATTGTCATCGATGTTCTCCCCACGAACAGAAAAATGGATGTCTGGCTCCGTGTTCCCGCTCTCTCACCCATACCAAACCTTTTAACTTTCGCCAGGCTTCGCTCCCTTATCTACGGAGCCTCTTCTGGAGCTCTTCTGGCTCGGGGGAACTTTACTTCACCGTGCAAGTCACTCGCATATCTCAAACAAGATGGTTGCCCTCTCTGGGTCATGGTGAAGGCGGAGAAAATGGAAGCAAAAGACATTTGCATCATCTAAATAAATCAACGATATCTACAATGGGCGAACAATAAAGTCACATTGTGCGGTAAATCTCTGCAACCACGCATTTTCACGTGTTGAAAAAAAGGCGAGAAACTCTCGCATTGGAGGAAAAAAAAACAAACTGCTCAACGCGGCAAACAATCACCTCAAAAGGGCACTGGGGCAGATCAAGGTGCTCCAGAGCTTGTTTGACCTCGAACGCTAATGACATTACAGGAGCGCAGCATGTTGACCCACAGGGGATTTTCGCACCATTGAACCTAAGCAAGGCTGAACTCAGCTGTGCTCTGCCTGTTTACCCATTCCTCGCTGCTGCTGGATCCTCGGAGAGAAAAACGAAAGGCTAAAGGGTATTAGCAATCTACTCTGTAATATAAATACCACCGCTGTGCTAGCATGGTAATTACCGTTTTGTATAGCTGTCTGTCAGTTTTAAGTGCTGTCCCAGGGGCGAAGCGTGATTTCTGCCTCGACAGTTTGGTCTCGGTCGAGGAGGGAGAACCTGTGCCGTGACCTCTCACACAGCCGGTCTGAGTGACAGTCCCAGAGCAGTTTTTCAACTGTGAACAGCATCCTTTTCTTTTGTTCACGCGTGAAACATTAAGAAGCAGAGAAACCGCTTTTATAGATTGCACTAATGAAAAGATAAGCTTGGTAGGGTGAAAAAAAACACTCAGCCTACCTCGTGCTCACTGACGCAGTTTGTGCTGGTGTAATCGATGATGCATCTCCCGAGCCACTCATCGGGCCTGGCGCTCAGGATGTCGTTCCGACAGTTTTCCAGGAAGGGCTGGAGCCGCAGGAGCAAGCTGCGGGACAGGAGGTAGCCGAACCCCCCGTAGCAATACTTCCCCTCCATCTCCCCACCGATGAACTCCTCGGGACTGCCCATGTAGAGCTCTCGGTTTATGCTCAGGTGATCCACCAGGGTTTTGATCCGGTCAGCTTCCGTGTACGTGTCATCTTGGGCAAAGTAAAACCAGTCGTATTCGCTGATGTAATGCTCTAAAATGTGCCGGATGGTCTGATACATGTTCCAGATCAGTCTCTCGTCGCCGTGGGAAACCACAAACATGCCGTGAGGGACTTTGCGGTTGCGCATGCCGGTGAAGAAGATGACGGAGTCCAGGTGATGGCTGATGGTGCGGTTGACGGCTACGGCCATGGTGTTGATGGTGTTTTTGGACGTCAGGACCCCGACAAACAGACGCTCGCGCGTCCCCAACTCTGTGCTTATGTATCTTGCCCTGAAAACAAAAACATCAAACAGCTGCTGGGTAAACTTTGAATAAGAAGGCAACAATGCTCCGACTTACTGTGATGCCAAAAGACCTATTTGGACCATTTTGTTCCTGTCACTTGCAGGTTGAGTTCATCAACTGGTCCATTATCTCATCTCAAAGGCAGCGATTCTGGATCCAGATTAAAACGGAGGTTTTTGTCCACCAAATTTCCAGGGAATCGTTGACGTTTTCAAATACTGAAATTAGATAC